>NW_009259435.1:966379-980448 GCF_000687185.1 Egretta garzetta | reverse complement strand
ATTCAAGGCCAGGTTGGACGGGGCTCTGAGCAACCTGATCTGGTTAGCGGTGTCCCTGCTCACTGCAGGGGGGTTGGGCTAGATGACCTCTAGGGGTCCCTTCCAACCCAAAACATTCTATGATTGTATGATTCTATAACACATTGCTTAATATATGATATTTTATTTTCTGATTTACTGTCTATATTTTTGCACATTAAACAGAAGTAATTGTTTTCAGTAGAGTTGGGCTAGTCCATCTACCAAGGTATAAAGGACTTGGCCTCTGGACCAAATGGGAGCAAACTAGGTGTAATCTACAAACAAACCAACAAGATTCTCCTTTTTCAGCATGCTGAGTGTTGATGGGGATATCACACAAGAAAGAGGAAAAATATTTGCAGCTTTATTTTCCAAATTAAAATACTTAAGTCCTTTGAGTTTTCCTCAGAACAGTTTTAATTTCTTTTTTTTTTTTCTTTTTTCTTTTGTTAATCTTCTTTCCCCATTCCTGCCCCCAGTTATAAAATCACCAGGGAGAGGAAGGGATGAAGAAGGTGAAAGAGAAAAGGAGAAAAAAAAATGAGGGATAGAGATAGAATCATTCCATCTCTTCTGGAATTAGAAGGAACAATTTGTGTTTCTATTCAGAATTCAGAAAAAATCCTGTCTAAAATCCTATATTATTTCTTTGGACAATATTTTTCCATAGAAAAGCAATGTTAACAAAATCCTTTTTTTTTTCTTTTTCTTTTTTTTTTTCACAGTAAGTTTTCCTGGGTTTTTTGAGCAAGTTATGCCCTGTTAGAAACAATTCAAAATTTAAACCTCTTTATTTTTCAGCATATTTATTTCCACAACAAAAATAACAAGGAACTAAATATTTGGTTTGTTAACAAAAACAAAGCGAAAATAGATTTTCAATGCAAACTTTTTGTGATGGAAAATTATCAACAATTTTTTTGGCTTTCTATTAACAAGCTTTTTTCATCCTGTGTACCCCCCTGGGTCTCTTCCAGATGGAAACAAGTGGAATAATCAATAAATGAAACTGCTCAGCATGGTTGCCAGACTTTAAATATTAAAATCCAGGCCCAGAGAGGGAAATCATGCATGCACATGTAAATGTGCATGAATAAGTAAGTCCAATGTCCCAGACTCATTGCCCAGGCCATCTAGTGCTACTTTATGCCTTAACATTACCCAGCACACCTGGCAATGGACCTAGTGCATACTTGTGATTTATCTGCTTGTTTGTTATAGTCACTTTAGTGGTTGATATCATCCTGTATAGAAATAAATTTACTTTCTGTAATTGCAACCAGTCACTACAAAAAAATTGGGGGGAAAAATTTATGTAAGGAAAGTATATCTAGTGTGGGGTCTGACTATATAAAGCAGGATAGCCCAGAGTAATTTAAGAGTTTTGGCACCTTTCCCATTCAGCTCTCTGCCAGTAAGCATCGTCTAGTATGAGGGAAATAAGTGACTGATTAGGAGCTTGCTTTCTCATACCAGTCTTCCACTAAAAATATCTTTGAGTACCTATTTTATGTCGAAGGAGAAATTCCAAGTTTTCTTGTGTAAGTCAATGAAATTCATTGCATGAATTTTAGAGTAGGGAAAAAAAAAAAACAAACCCTGAAGACAAGCCAAATTGTGAACTCAGAAGACTATGTAAAGCTTAATGGCTTCTCTGGAATAACCTCAAGATTATGTGAGTGTCACATAGATCAGAATTTCATATTAGATATGATATTTTTCAACACATAATCATCCAAAACACCACACACAAAGTGTACCCTTCTTTTACGAGCTCATCTCTGCTCTGCATTGTCTTTTGCGAGGCCATAGAGGAGGATGGGTTAGACAATTTACTCCAGCATCAAATGGCTTGAGTGTGCCGAGCAAATTGGGATACATGCACTTCTTCCTAGACTTCTCCCATGCTGTTTCACATGACTTATGTTTAAAGAATGAAGAAAATATACAGCAAAAGATGTGTTTCTGGCTCACTGAGATTAACCAAATTCAATTATTCTGACCATGACATTTTGGGGAATGGACTAAAAACAAGAGCATAAAATAGACACATCTCACCAAGGCTATGACATACAGTCACTGAGCATCCTGCTTTTAGTCAGTCTAACTACAAGTAATCTACCAGCACAGACTGCAATAAGAAGGTAATTTTTTTACTATCTTTTTCCCAGTACAGAAGATCATGCTTCTTTGATCATCTTACAAAAGGGCAAGATTGTCTGCAAAGAAGGTCAAGTCTGTCTCTTTTTCAAGCACAGGTACTGTAATACTTTGACCATTCAGCACAGAATTTAAACTAAGTCACCAGATTTAAAGACAAGCACATGTCTTTGCTCCTCCACTGCTGCATGCATAATGCCTCATAATTGTACTCAGGATCACAGCATGGTCACCATTTAACCTCATTACTTTCTAAAGCGTTTTGAGAGATGCTCCAAGCTCAGAATGGTGCTATATAAAACCGTCTCCCCACTCTAAGGGTAGCTGGCAATTTAAGCAACATAGGATGAATGTTGTATATTAAAAAGAAAGATAAAACAGTGGTTAGAAGGAAAAGCCAGCAGAGGGGATTGTGCAGTCTCTTCTCAGATTTCCTTCTTCCTTGGTGGCTGACTGCAAGGAATCTGTATGAAGAGCTGATGGAAAAAATCGGTTGTGATTTCAACAGTGAAACAAATTCAAAATATGTCCCTTTACTTTCTCTTGTATTGCATAGAGTTCATATTTTTTTCTGAATTATCAGAGAAAAGGGGAGAAATATAGTTCCTCTCCCCAGTGAAAGCACCAGCTAGTAGACATTGCTCCCAGTTCTCACTGTGCCATGGTACCTCCCAAACATCCTTCATCCCCCATGACTGCCTAGCACCTAAGTTCAGTATTCTGCACTGGAAGTCTCTGTGTCCCTGGAGATTCATCTTGAGGATCACCATAAAGTAATCAACAGATTTCTTTCCACACTTACATCCTTAGCTCCACATAATTACTGTGAGGTAACAGGCAAATCTGAGCCCACTTTTGTATTGTCCTTCATCCCCCTATTGCTCCCCCACATCTTCTTTGGTCTTTTAAGAATGAAGATGATATGTATCAGATTCTCTCAGTAACACCTTAGGTCATAGAATACAAAGGTGAAATTAGAGGATTATGGTAAAGTCACATATTCTGCACTGTTCTTCTGCAAAGGGATGTGTCTTTCATTATATAGAATAAAGCAAGTTCTTATTAAGTGAAAAAAAAATGCAATCCATTTCTAAGAAGGAAGGAAAGATTAAAGATGTAAGAACATGACCACCACTTAAACAGAGATGTGGAAAGCCCAGAGAGAAAAAAACAAAAAACAAGAAACAGAAAACAGCTAACAAAAATCTCCAGTGTAAGAGATTTATTTTTTTTCTCCCAGCAACAGAGGAGATTATGTGTGGTGGAGAGAGATGCAGTTTCAGCTTTGCTTCAGTAGCTGTAGCCTCGTCTTTGACAAATTCAAGAAACATAAACCAACAGTGGTGACATTGTAAGGGTGAAATTACAGAGCATAAAGCAGAGCGATGACATTGGAATGAATATTGTTCCTGACTTGCATCAAAGTAGTGAAGGTGTAAAAAAAAAGGTTACAACTTGTCTAGTGCCTGACATTTTTCTCCCTTTGGGACATCCTCATCACCAGTGACAGTGCAGTGACCTTGTATGAGAATTTTTACTAGAAGGGTGAAGTCAAAGGGTAGAACGTTCAAAAGCAATTATAAGTCAGTTACATATGCTTGCGTTCACCGAGCTTGCTTCATCAATGTTCACATTAATTGTATTCACAAGCTACCTTCCTTATAATTTTTTTTAACTACTTGAAAAGAGCATAAGTCTTCCTGATATATGAGTCACGATGATACACTGTCAGCTCTCAAAAGACAAGGAAAGAAAAACAAAAAAAAGAAAAGAAAAAAAAAGAAAAAGAAAAAGAAAAAGTAATGAAATTTTGCTTCTCTTCAGTTTTGGATTAGTTCCAGGCCTCCCAATTAACACCATTGTCATTTAAGTAAATGCCAGCTTCTATGAAGATTTTTATTTATTAGCATTTTTCTCATTTCAGTACTCATTTATAAGTTAATGTATAAAGTGTGACAGTCACATTAGAGAGTACGTGGCAAAGCATAGCACCAACACGAAAATTATTTCAAAAATTAAGCTGTGGGAAACTCACATTAACCTCCTTCATAAATATTGTGTATAGTAACATGTGTTACATTTCTCTAACAACTTGCATCTGATTTAAGGCATTCAACTTCACCTGTTGTTTTAGAAGCAGGAAACATTCATTGGTGAAACTGTTAAGATAATTTTGTTGAGTTTCTAGAAATAATAAAAATCCACACTTATTGCTCCCTTTTGTCTTGACTTCACTTTTAGCTTCTCTCCTTGCTATTCCACCTCCTGATTTTCAGCCCTGTATTCTCATTATATCTCTAGCCATGGTCATTTATTTTGTGATTGCAGTAATCCAACATTACTATATTGAATGTAATCGTTGAATCAAAGACTCTTCTTTTCTCCTGAGGGAACACCTCTTAATAAGGGGGCTGCTTGCCCTTCTGGATAATCTGGATGCTTTGACAGCATGTCACATTTCATTTACTCTCATTTTGTTAATCTGTGGTGACGATGACATAGATGTCTGTGCCTTTAGTTTGAAAATTCTTCTGCAGTCCTGCGTTATAATTTTATTATCATTAAAGACAATATTTTATAATTACAAACCCAGTTAAAGGTAAGAATATATTAGGACAAATGCAGAAGGTCAATGAGGAACTGAGCTAAAAGATTTGTTGGTTTGGGGGTTTTGTGTAGACTAATCTTTAATTTAGCACGGTACTTTGTTTTAATATGTTTAATTGGTATTAAAAGTGTTTGACTGCATCAACACACAGTGCACAAATTAACATTAATTAGTTTTCTTCCATTTACAACTAGGAAAATCTTTCCCATCCTTGATATAAGAAACTAGTTGGAAGTCCAGGCACTCATTTTATGATGAATATTTAATTATTGGTACAGATAAATATTCCTTTCTGTCACACAACACAGAATCCCAATATGGTTTTAGTCTTAAATCCAAGCTCCTGGCTATGGTAGCACCTCTTTTTTGTCAGTGGTCCACAAGGATGGTTATAGACCTTAGAAATAAAATAACAAATCCAATGTGAGCAGCTAAAAAGAAAAAGATGATCAATACTGAGTTCCTGAGAATTGACAGTACTTTGGATCTTGCTTCCAGCATAGGTCCTGTTCCTAAGAAAAACCTCTTGGCCACAACCCTTTCACCAAGGAAAGCACCAAAATATCACTTAAGACAATGCCGCTCACTGTGCAAACAGAATTCTTCTAGGAACTGTTGGCCTCTACAGAAATAGGAAGTAGTAAAGTTTTTAACAAGTCAAGCTATCATTTTTCTTGTATTGCTCTTTCAGGATCCACATTCTTTTCCCGATTTGTGTACCACGGGATACTGGTGATCGCAGTGACGAACTCGTGAATAGGACTCCAGTCATAACCATGAGCACACTATCACACAGAGGCAAGGAGCACGGAAGGATGACCCATCTATAACTACCTGTAAGATCCCTCCATATTAGGAAAAACGTAATGCCATAACAAAGAGCTATTACCAAGTTACGGCTCTTTTTATACATGTAGACAAAAAGGAGTGCTGGCGTTTGTTCGTCATGATGTTCTGTTTAGGACAGAGGTATGATGTGACAAAGTAAGAGGCAGCTTGTCTGACATCCTTTGATAGATAACTTCATTCCCAGTTGGAGTAATTTTCTGTTTTCCTTAAGGCAGATTGCAAGGTACTATCCTAGATCACATTAGGATAAACATTTCTTCTTCATTAAGTTTTCTAGTTAGAAATATGTTTAACTACAGATAAAAGCTTTAAAGTACTAAAAGCAGAAGCGGTACTGATCAGCGCCTTCATTAGGAAAGACTGGCTTCTCTGGCTGTCAAAATGTCAAGTTACTTGCATTAAACAAGCTAATAGATTTCTGCTTGCCATGTCGTTAGCAGAGACATGAGCTAATTTGAAGAATAAACATTTCCTTTGCACATTTTACTTGTTAATCTCTCAAGTTCATTTCAGGTACTTATCCTGTTACTCATTTTCCATCTTCAAGCCGGAATGGACCAAGTGACTTGTTTGTGACTAGTTTTAGGATTTTTTTTTTTCTTTTGAATGTGAAAATCCAAGATATATTAGTTCTGAAAACATAGAAGAGCAATAGAAATTCTAAATTCTGATTTCACAACTAAATTCATCCTAGAACACAATGAACACGCCTTTACTTTGTATTTTAAAGTAATTCTGGTGAATTTAAATTACATCTTTAAGAAAAAAAAAATCTGCACTATACAGAATATGGTTTACTTTTAATTTCTGGAAACAAGTCCCAAACACACAAAACCAGAAAAAGTAAAGTAGTTAACAACCTGCTTCTTCCCTCCCTTTGAAGATAATTCTAATTCAAAATATACCTTAAACTGATCAGATAACACCCATAGATACCTCCCAATCAAATCCACTCTAAGATTCTATGATTTACATGCTTAGTGTGAAACAAGTCTACATTTAATTATTCATTCACTAGAAACTAAGATGGATTGATATTTTTTCAAATTTCAGCAGCTGAAATAACTTAATTATTCCACTAAATATATAAACCTCAATAATTTATTAATAATAACCAACCTTTATTAACTTATATAATACACAAAATGCTTGATTCAATGAAAAAAATAAACATAAAGCACACAAGGTGATACCAGAAGTATGTCCATGAACCTGAGATAATATCATGCAAGTAATTAAAAATATTGTTGTCTATTATTTGTTTCCTAGACTGTCTCTTCTCTGCTGTATAGTATTTCCAACAGATATCCAGTAAGTTGAAGTCCCCCTCTGAGAACAAGAGCTCCCGATTGATAGACTTCCGCCAGCTGCTTGTAGAATGCTTCATCTACCTCTTCATCCTGGTTGGGTGTTCTGTTACAGACTCCCAGCAGGATATCTGCCTTTTTGGCCTTCCCTCTCATCCTTACCCATAAGAACTCAACCTTATATCACAATTATTGAGGTCTATATGATCAAAACACTCCCTAAGACACAGAACCACCACACCGCCTCTCCTTCCTTGCCTATCCCTTCTGAAGAGCTTATAGCCATCCATTGCAGCACACCAGTCATGGGAGTCATCCCAACATGTTTCTGTGATGGAGACGAAGTCATAGCTATCCTGCTGCACAATGGCTTCCAGCTCCTCCTGTTTTTCATCCATGCTGCATACATTGGTGTAGATGCGCTTGACCTGGGATATTGATTTCACCCCCAACATTGACATGCCATCCCTAGGCTCCTCTCTAGTGAGCCTGGTTATATCCTCTCTTGATAAGCCCCAACTCATGAGTGAGAAACCTTTTCCCCCTTTGAGACAGCTGAACTCCATCTGTTGCCAGCAGGCCTGGTGCTGTGTAAACCTTCCCATGTTCAACAAACCCCAAATTTCCAACAATAGCACCAGCTTCTGAGCCTCATTTTAATCAGGTGACTTTTCCTGTTCATTTCAGTATTCTTCCCTGCCACTGACAGGATTGAAGAAAACACTGCCTGTGCTCCTGATCTTTCAACCAGTTTCCCCAGTGCCCTAAAGTCCCTTTTGATCACTTTTGGACTTCTCTCTGCAACCTCATCACTGCCAACCTGCATAATCAATAGCAGGTGATAATCAGAGGGCATACCAGACCAGGGAGTTTCCTAGTAACATCCTAGTAACAGCAGACTTCCCTGTGGGATGGGTCTGGTCAGCTTATTGGGTCCTCTGTTACCATCACAAGGGAATCACCTATGACAATTACCCTCTTTTTTTTCTTAACAGAGGCAGTCATAATGCGTGGGGCTGACTGGCTCACCCTAGGCAACCCCCTAGGTGGAGCTTCACCTACATCCTCATTTGCCTGGCCTTCAAGTTCCAGAGCCCCATATCTGTTGTGTAAGGGCAACTGGGAAGGTGAGAGAGGCTGGGAGGGGATTTGCCTGCTGGCCCGAGCAGGGACCTGTTTCCATTCCCCCCAGTCTCTTAGGTCCCATCCTTCTGCTTGGTCAGAATAGGGCAGGTGGTCCTCTTGTGGAGCCTCCATCTGCTGCCTTGGCCTGAGGGATAGTAGGGTGTGGCTCTACCAGTCTATCTCCCTCTCACACTCCCTGATACTCCTTAACCTTTCCTCTTCCTTTTCCAGCTCTGCCACGAGGCAGAGCAGATCATCCACTTGGTCACAACGGAGACAGCTTTTGTCCTTGCTGTCCTCTGGTACCAAGGCTCAGGCACTCCCTGCAGCTGGAGACCTGGACAGTTGCATGTTTGTGTGGGAGCTCCATCTGGTTCACCACCTTCTGGTGATGGCTTTTGGGTGAGTGGAAACCATAGATAGGTCCTCTCCTCGGAGTGAGATGACCACTAGTGGAGTTACACTTTTAGAGCCAGGAGGGGGGGCCGCACCCTGCCTGCATGTCCTGCCCACGTGAACTGATGCACCATGCCCTTCTGATGCACCATGCTCTTCTGACACGCCACGTCCTTCTGACACGCCCTGTTTTCCCACCCTGTTCTCCATGCTGCTGGTCACTCACTCTCCCTGGGGCTGGTCTTCAGCCGGCATCATCAGCAAAAAGCCAATATCTCAGCAGCAGGTCCAGGATTCAAACACTCAGTTTCCCAGCTGCTAATGCACTTTTGAACAAACTTATGCTCACATTATGCTGTAGCGATCTGTGCGAAGCCAGTCATTTCTGATAATGTTCCCTCACCAAAGACCAGAGCATAATGTACCCAGCCAAAGCAGGGCAAATATTGCCAAACATCTACTACAACATTTTTCTGAAAGTGAGAGGTGCTTGATCCCTCGAGGACTGCTAGTGGCAACACTGCATTAACAAGGAGGACTTTATAGGGCAAGACTGTAACATTCTGCGTTATGCTGGAAGGTGTTTCATGTGCAAGATTAATCTTCATACTCTGGCTTCTCCTTCCTAAAAGCATACTGGTATGTCAGGAGGTCTGAAACTGCAGTTACAACATTCCAGATTTTGCCACATTATATAGCCATGATTTGCAATGCAAAAGTCATCATTACAACTCAAGTAGTCTGTGCTTGAATTTTATTTGCATGTCTGATACATGGAAATTAGCAGTAAGATAAAAAACCCAACAGACAAAGGGGTGAGAAGAGGAGACAGTCACATAGGTTTGTTTTAGCTCCAGGAGGCTAAACAGCCCTGACTTTAGACGTGGTCAATGGAGAAAGATCAATATCTCCAAAGGGCAATGCTCAAAATTAGGTTCCTGCTCTGAAACTTTCCCCATTTCACAGAGAAATCTCCCTCCATCCACTAAGTAGAGCAGGACTCATGGGAGTATGGCCTTGTTATTTTGGGGGAATATCACTGAAAGATGTAATTCAGAATTCAATAAACATACATCTGCGATGACTGTGCAGACAGATGTGTCTCAACTTTCAGGGGGTTTCTCTTTTCTTTTGGTTGAGAGGGGTTTTTTTGCATGCTTTTTTCTAGATCACTTTTGAGAGCTATTGATACACTACATTGGGTTTGCATGGCAAGGTTTTGGTAGTGGGTGCGCTACAGGGGTAGCTTCTGTGAGAAGCTACCAGAAGTTTCCCCCATGTCCAACAGAGCCAATGTCAGCTGGTTCCAAGACGGACCCGCTGCTGGACGAGGCCAAGCCCATCAGTGACAGTGGTAGTGCCTCTGGGATAACGTATTCAAGAAGGGGAAAGGCAAAAAGGGCAGTAGCAGGCAGAAGGGAGGAGTGAGAATATGTGAGCAGACCAACTGCAGCCCCCCAGGCCAGGGCAGCAGGAGGGCAGGAGGGGCTCCAGGCGCCGGAGCAGAGATTCCCCCGCAGCCCCTGGGGCAGCCCATGGTGGGGCAGGCTGTGCCCCTGCAGCCCAGGGAGGCCCACGGGGGAGCAGATCTCCACCTGCAGCCCGGGGAGGACCCCACGCCGGAACAGGGGGATGTGCCCGAAGGAGGTGGTGACCCCGTGGGAAGCCCACGCTGGAGCAGGCTCCTGGCAGGGCCTCCTGGCAGTTCCCATGGAACTAGAGGAATGCATGCTGGAGCAGGTTTGCTGGCAGGACTTGTGACCCTGTGGGGGACCCACGTTGGAGGCAACTGCTCCTGACAGACTACACCCCGTGGGAATAACCCACACTGGAGCAGTTCATGAAGAACTGCAGCCCATGGGAAGGACCCATGCTGAAGCAGTTCATGCAGGACTGTCTGCCATGGGAGGGACCCCAGGCTGGAGCAGGGGAAGAGTGTGAAGAGAAAGGTGCAACAGAGGCAACATGATGAACTGACCCCAACCCCCATTCCTTGTCCTCCTGTGCCACTCAGGGGGAGGAGACAGAGAAAATTGGGAGTGAAATTAAGCCCAGGAAGAAAGAAATTGCATGTGTGTGTGTGTGTTTTAAGATTTGGTGTATTTCTCATTACCCTACTCTGACTTGATTGGCTATAAATTAAACTAATTTCCCCAAGTCAAGTCTGTTTTGCCCATGACGGTAATTGCTGAGTGATCTCTCCCTGTCCTTGACCCATGAGCCTTGCATTATATTTTTCCTCCAGCTGTCCAGCTGAGGAGGGGACTGATAGAGTGGCTTGGTGGGCATCTGACATCCAGCCCAGGTCAGCCCACCACATATATAATAGCAGCATTTAGGCTGACAACATTTCTGCCTGCACCAGACACAGACTGAAGACATTGGTACATGCAACATGGGAGAAACTGTTCCATTAGATGCAGTAATGACATACTTGGAACCGTGGAATAATATGACAGCTTAGGATCCCAGCAAGGCAGTGGAAGGAGAATGAGATCATTATGCAGTTATACATTTTACCTTAGCTTATGGGATTCCTTTTGTACTGTTTTCCTCAGTGTGGTTAATTTGTAAATACAGCTTGTCTGTGCTCACCTCACCCTTCTGACAGGAGCTTTACAATAAACTTTTTTTTTTGTGCTATGCCCATAATTTTAAGATGACTCCATCTGTACTGCTTATACAGACGTGCTCCAGTGCTGTCAGTGAATTAAGTCATGTTTTGACCAGGCAAAAGTGACTTTTCCTCTATTACATTGTCGAGTAATTTAGAATTTCGGTGCAGTCAAATCATATGAAGTGTTCCTTTTAACTTCTGATACAGTTTTTGTGAAGGGTTTTGAAATACAGAACCAGATCGCAGCATGACAATTATAGACTAAATGTATCCCTTTGGTTTTACATTTATCTTTTTTTTTTTTTTTTTCCTCTGCAAAACTCACTTAAGAAGTACTTATCTGCCTATTCCAATTACTTCAGTACTTAAGTGGAGGATATAAGGGATATTTTTTTCTAGGAGGAATAGTGTAGAAGTTTATTAGTGACCCCAACAGCATTTTAGAGATAGAAACATAAAACTTCAAAATTTCAAAGCCAAGTCTTATTTGTGTCTTTAAATCCGTAAGTGTCACTCCTGCTGCTGGTTTTAGAACAAGAGAAGACAATCACTTCATTGGCACCTTTCTGAAATTTCTATGCAACAGCAGAAGGTAATTCAGTATAAAATTCTTGAGAGAAGTGGAAAGAGACATGCTGTGATCCATTTCAGCAAGAAACAAAAAACATAAATCAACCTAAGATGGTTTAGAAATAACAACATCACATATACTAAAAATTATTTGGTAAAAGTTATTAAACCAGATATTTTTGCTTAATTAGAAAGTATTTTTTAGAAAGCTGAAAAATAGAGATATTTATCTAAAAAATAAATCCATTAAAACAAATGTCTCAATGGACTTTGTATCCCGTCCCTCAGAAGTTAGACTTACTTTTCGGTCCCACTCTAGGCACAGCCATGCATTTCAGCAAGAAAGTTTTGAAAAGAAAAGAAGAGCTTACCTATGTCACCAATTTCCGTAACGGCATCAATCACGTCTTCACTTCAGAGTCATCGATAGATTAATGTTGTCTGGAGGACTACAGTGTCCTGTAATGACAAGTTATAAATCATATGAAAAAGGAATCTATCGTGTTCAGACAATAATAGCATAGAATAGCCCAAACTGGGATCCAGAACATTGTGTTCATCTACCGTTTCTACACAGATGCCTACAAGGCATGTATTACTTTTGTCTGTTGCATCTGTAGAACTACGAAATGGAAAGAAAGTTTACATTGTAATATAGGTAAAAAATATTCAAAGGTTAATTTGTAACCTTGAAATTAAATTGCTGTCATTATTTTTTTCTACAGGAGCTAAAAGAAGAGGAATAATCCAATTAACACATTATAATATCCCTAATTATCTAAAATATATTTTTACATGTCATGTCATAATTTTGAGCTCAAATATATTGAATTCTTATTGCCATTTTAATATAAAGTCAAAAATCTTCTCCTGCCATGGTGGTATATAAAGATAATTCTTTACTTCTAATGTAAAAAGATACCAAAAAAAGGTAGGAGAGGACTGGATTAAAAAATAAATCATCCAGTTTTACTATGGGGAAAAAAAAATAGCATCAGCCTGGAGAGAAAAAAGAAAAGGGAAGAGATCTTTGCAATTGTTAAACCGAAATAGAGGACTCAAGTTCTTTTCTTTTTAATTCACATCTGAGACTTCATCACTGGTCATTGACATTTATGTTAAGTGCAGTTGATTAACTATTCTGGGTTGAAATTCAGCAGTTCATCCATCTGTCTTTTACACACATATATAGAAATTCAATTCTGGACTTAAGAAACCTTCCAGGATAAAAGTTCTGTTAGAATTGGCATATTTCAATAGATGACTTTGTTTTAGTGGAAATGGATTTTCTTCAACAGGAAAATTGTCAGAAAATTTATGACCAGCGTTAAAAATTGAAGTTTCGACTTCTGTTGATCCCAAGCCACAAGGCATTCAACTTAAACTTCAACTCACTGTAATTAAGACTTGACAATAACTCTACATTCATGGCAGGTGTAAGCAAAGTACTTTTTTTTTGGATTTCCAGAACAATCTTGGGGATAGAGACCCCCCTGTATTTTGTTGAATGATCAATTGACATTTTCAAATCTCCACTACTTTTAACATCTCATTGTCTACCTTTACTATTCTCAGACTAGCCCTGAAAGCCCAGAATTACAGAGTCGTAGGACATTTTAGGTTGGAGGGGACCTCTGGAGGTCGTCTAGTCCAACCTCAGCTCAGGTCTTGCTTCAAAATTCTTTCAAACCCAGTTTCTTTTATGGCAGGTACACCACTCTACAAATTTAATGGACTGTTCATTTACATTGTGCACACAATATCATGGAACACACCTACTATTTACTGTTTTGCAGGTGTGCTGCATCACAGGACTAAGAGAAAAATGAGATCAGGTACTGAAGCACAGAACGGAATACTAGAAACCAAGAAGCAGATTTTTTTTACCCTTTAAAAGTAAAATCAAAATTATATTGGGACTCATGAAACACTTCCAAGTCCAATGAAAATTTACTAAATAAGATCTCTTTTTTAAAAGAAAGTATGTTTTCCCCTTGTTTCCACCAAGAGGTTTAGGTCATTGGTTGGCTCTTTGGCTTCCTGTAGATACGTGTTTCTCAGTTTTGACTATATAGAGATCCTAGGGCTATGTCCTGGTTTTAGCTGGGATAGAGTTAATTTTCTTCATAGTAGCTAGCATAGTGCTGTGTTTTGGATTTAGTACCAGAAGAATGTTGATAACACACTGATGTTTTCAGTTGTTGCCAAGTAGTGCTCAGACTACTCAAGGACTTTTTGAGCTTCTCCTGCTCGGCCAGGTGCATAACAAGCTGGGAGTACAGCACAGCTAGCACAGCTAACCCAAACTGACCAAAGAGCTATTCCATACCATAGAACGTCATGCTCGGGGGGGTTAGTTAGGTTGGTCGGTCGGTTGCGGGGAGACTGCTCGCGGCTGGGGGGGGGCTTGGCGCCC
>NW_009259435.1:963764-966268 GCF_000687185.1 Egretta garzetta | reverse complement strand
CCGTCCCCGTGAGGGGGGGGGGGAGTGAGCGAGGGGCTGCGTGGTGCTGAGTTGCCAGCCGGGTTAAACCACGACAGGCTACTATGCCCCTACATGTCTTCAGTACCTTCAGTATATACATTTAATTAGAAAGGATAAACCTGTGCCTTATGTCTTCGTGAACACTAGTATTCGTTCTTATTTCATAGGGTAATAAAGATGGATATATGTCATATAAGTAATTTTTTTCCAGGTATTTTTACCATTGTACAGTTTTGGAATACTCCTAACTATGCAGATTAAGTTTTGCAGTGTATTTTCATGTTATGTAACTGCAAGTTACTAAATATGTAAATTTTTATCAAATAACTGATGAAGTCAGCATTCTATTTGAAACAAAAAAAAAATTAAAAATAAAAAGTAAAGTATCAGCTTCCAGAGTAAATATTGGAACACTTTGATTAGCAAGATGAAAAGTCAATTTGGGCAATACCAATAAGTGGAATCAGCATGTTGTATTATTTTTCACTCTGTAAAGAGGACATGAACAAAATCAAAACTAGAAAAATTCCTTTGTGCTATTTTAAGCATTATATGACTGGTGTTTCTTCTCCAATATTCTGACATTTTTGAAAGAATCTTATTTTCCTTCTTTCCATAATCATTGAAATAACGCTAAACAAACTGTTGCACATTGTATCACTCACTTTAGTAATTTGCAGGCATTTATAACTACCAAAACCAGTGCCACCCACAGAGAAGACTGCTGTTGAATTATGCAAGAGCAGGCCACATATTTCAGCCTGAATGAGAAAAGTAAGAGCCATGTTGGATATTAAGAAAACATATCAGGTTCAGAGGTCTGTAATTAATCTTGTCAGTGCATGAATCAGGCTAGCCTGTGTGCAGGAACACAACATCCTGGCACATTTCTCTTCTATGAATGCAGAGCCAACCACGGACAGTGGGAATTTGAATCCATTAAAGTGATCGGGCAAAGGCTTGGTCAAGTTCTTAAATATTATACTGCATTCTCAGAAGTATTAAATATTTATATCATCAGTTGATAAATATCATTATGAAAACAGGCAAATGAAATACAAGGAGCAATACAGCTATTTCTAGAAGGGAGTTCCATCCTGCTATCAGTGGAAGCAGAGAAATCTGCTCTGCAGTTGATCACAGTGTGCCTGATTGATGGGTAGAAAAGTCAATATAGTGCCCATGAATACATTTTTAAAACAACATTACCCTTGTTTTATACAACCAGTGCAATAGCATAATTGAATACACTTACTTCTAGAACCTGTTAACACTCAAGATACATGTAGAGAAATTGACTGAAAATAAATTAAAATAGATCAGGGTTTTTTTATTGACTTTGACAAATGTACAAATGCCATATATGATGATTACAATGATCCTTATACAATGAAAAACTATAATCAAGCATGCTGCAAAGGCCACTGCTATTAGCAGGACTCTTTCCATCGATTGCATGGAGCCTTCACTGAGAAGTCCAATGGTAGGTATTTTTTAAGGAAACTGATTTTAATGATTAAAGAGACTGTTCTGGGTTTGGCTGAATAAAGTTAATTTTCTTCATAGTAGCTGGTATGGGGCTATGTTTTAGATTTTTGCTGCAAACAGTGTTGATAACACAGGGATGTTTCCACTATTGCTGAGTAGTGCGTGCACAGAGTCAAGGCCTTTTCTGCTTCTCACTTCACCGCACCAACAAGTAAGCTTTGGGTGCACAAGAAGTTGGGAGGGAGGGGACACAGCCAGGACAGCTGACCCCAGCTGACAAAAGGGATATTCCATGCCATATGATATCATGCTTAGCATATAAACTGGGGGAAGAATAAGGAAGGGGGGATGTTAGGAGTTGTGGTGTTCTGCCTTCCCAAGTCACCATTATTCGTGATGTAGCCCTGCTTTCCTGGAGATGGCTGAACACCTGCCTGCTGATGGGAAGTGGTGAATTCCTTGTTTTGCTTTACTTGTGCATGTGGCTTTTGCTTTCCCTATTGAACTGTCTTTATCTCAACCCACAAGTTTTCTCACTTTTAATCTTCTAATTCTCTCCCCCATCCCACCCAGGGGAGTGTGCAAGAAGCTGTCTGGTACTTAGTTGCCAGCTGGGGTTAAACTATAACAGAGGCCTGAATTTGCCTATTATGTTTCACAAAAGAAATACTCCGACTGCAAATATAAGCATCTAGTTTAAGTTCCTTAGTGGGAACAAATAGGTACCTGGGAGTCCTGGTGGACAATAAGCTGACCATGAGCCAGCAGGGTGCCCTTGTTGCCAAGAAGGCCAATGGCATCCTGGGGTGCATTAAGAGGAGTGTGGCCAGCAGGTCGAGGGAGGTTATCCTCCCCCTCTACTCTGCCCTGGTGAGACCCCACCTGGAGTACTGTGTCCAGTTCTGGGCTCCCCAGTTCAAGAAAGATGAGGAACTCCTTGAGAGAGTCCAGAGGAGAGCAACTAGGATGATAAAGGGACTGGAGCACCTCCCCTA
>NW_009259435.1:956813-963746 GCF_000687185.1 Egretta garzetta | reverse complement strand
TGCAAACTGAAACACGAGAGGTTTCAGTTGAATATGAGGAAGAACTTCTTCACTCTGAGGGTGGCAGAGCATTGGAACAGGCTGCCCAGGGAGGTTGTGGAGTCTCCTTCTCTGGAGATATTCAAAGCCCGCCTGGATGAAGTCCTGTGTAGCATGCTCTAGGTGAGCCTGCTTTAGCAGGGGGGTTGGACTAGATGATCTCCTGAGGTCCCTTCCAACCCTTACGATTCTGTGATTCTGTGATTCTGTGATTCAAGAGGACCATTCATACTTACAATTCTTTATTGATTTAAGTGATCTACATCAGAGGGAACCTAAAAGATAAGGTTAGGGAAGGCATCTAATTTTTGGTGACTGAAGGGAGACATGAGAAATGCCACCTGTGCTACTTATTCTTGTCATGCAGGGAGCTTTCTGGTATTAGAAAGTAAAGCATATTTATAAAAATAAGAATCCACGTACACAAAACTGAAGTACGGTGACTGTGCACAGCACTGTGCAGTTTCATAGAAAGAAAAAAATAACTGTGCCACTCTTACATTCACAAACAGAGAATTGTACTGATTTTTCTATAAGGGTACCTTTAAACTGATACAGCTTGCATGTATCAGTAAGGTTGTTTATATGTTGTGGTTTTTTTCCTAGAGAGGAATAAAATACAAAAAAGGAAAGAAAGGAATGACGCTGGAGGTAATTAATCTGGAAGTCAAGTTTGTACAAATAATCTCCAAAAGTCCTAAATATTTCCATTTAAAGTTCTACTTCTACCAGAAGTAGAAGTAAAAAAAAAAAAACCTAATTAAAAAAACCTAATTAAAAAAAAACCAACAAAAAAATAAACAGAAAAAATGTTGAAAAGCATGTTTGAAAATGAACATTCTGTTTCTCACATTCTTTAAACCTTTACATTCTAGTATAAAATAAACTATTACAATGCGTGTAAATTTTGTCAGATTGTAATGTTTAGATTGAGTCTTTTTTCTTCTTCTTGAACTCAAATACAATTTACAAATCTTGAAATCATTGCCAAAGCTCTAACTTTCACAGTACATCAGGATATCCTGTGATGATGTTCTGGACATAGGTGATTATATTAAGACTTTCAACTTCCCACGTGACAATATACATGGTACATTTGAGTTTTTACCCATACGTGGATCCAGTGAACCAGTATAAGCATCTCCTCAGACATTCAAGAACTGTGTAAAGTAGCAAAGTAATTTTTTTTTTTTAAATAGTCACCAAGATGGTAGAATCAGTCTTTCCCAGTCACCTAAAATTTCATGCAAAGTTAACATTTGTAACTGATCCTGCTGATAACTGTAGCCTTTGAGCACCTAATAAGTCACCTGAGACAAAATCAATCTTTACAAAAGCCTCCAATGAGCTCCATCCTTCAGGATTGCCAACCTTGTAGAGCAGATTTCTATTTAAATTTCTCCTCTTCTTTCAAAAAACTGAGTATGAACAAGATCAGAAACATATGTTCTCAGGTGCCAATTTCCCCAGGTCTAATAGAGATAATAATGTGAAAAGTGAAAAAGATAAGGTAATTACCACTACCCTTTCTTAGCTTTTAGAGCAGGTTATGGAAGTACGATTTACTGCCTATTCCAATTATTAGAGGGCTCCTCGGTTACAAGAAGCAGCCTGTATTTCATGCAAGCACAAATATTTAGATTAATTTCATAATTTTTGGAAGCAATGATACACTTTACACTAAGATTAGAACTGAACCTTGAGTTGATTCTCTTGCTTTCTCCCAGTGATTTCACTGAGACCGCAGTTTCAGTTTCCTTGACACATTGGTCTGGACAGCCACACTTGCTCAGTAAAAGCAAAGGAAAACTACTGGCATAAGAAAAACCTCAGGTTTTTAAAATCAGACACTCAATTGTCATCAAGTGGGATCAGTGCATTTTGGACTGGAAAAGGGGCAAGGAAAGAGAGAGATGGGACAGTTGAGGAACAACCCAGATCCTGTGTCTGAAGAAGCACAGAGGTTGTAGTAAAGCTTTTGTTCAGCAAACCCATCAGTTTGCCAATCACTCCTACACGTAGTTAGCAGTGCTCTTGAGTTCAAAAGGGAAAACCTGCATATAGAAAGTTACCCAAGTATTAAAGTGATGTCAGAGACCCCACATTTGTTTGAGCTCTAAGCTGCCCAAATGTCATATCAAAAACTCTCCAAGCCTTGAAACCACTTTTTTATTTTTGTGGGAAAGGAAAGATTTTAATGGGCCAATTTCTTGCTTCCACAAACATGCTTAATAGCTTCTGAGTTTCTGAACACAGAAAAATATACTTAATGACCTAAGACAGCAATTTAAATAACAGTTCTAAACTTCAGCCTGCTCTGTAATGTTTCTTAGTAATTTAATTGAAACCTTTTTACCTCATTAATTATTAAATGAATGTATTTTCCTTACAACTGGGAATCTTACTGACCCAGTCTACATAGAATCTAAAAGTTGCAGCTACCTTGCACATAGCAATAAAAAGAAGTTATGAAGTGCAGAGCTGTCTAGTTGTTTTAAAGTACAAGCATTTCCAAATGAGACTGCATGGTGACCTCTGGTGATCAAGGAGCTTCAATAGCATGGATGGGGGGAGCCTTGGTTTAAGGAACTGCAGTTCTTTAGTCAGTGCATGAAACAGACCCTTAACACAAGCAAGAGGAAAAGCTAAATATGTGTTCAGTGTAATAATTCAAAGCTAAATGAATGAAACAACTTAATTTCTGAGGCTGACAATGGTCCTTTGCATTGTATTCACTACAGTGCAGGTGTACTGCAGAGAGCTGGACCTCAAAGTCATCAGATGTAGAACTAATTTTCAAACAGAGTAATTGTAAAATGGATGTACTACGTTTTTGCAGAGTGAATCTCTTTCTCTGCTCAGTGCTACACTTTTGAGCACTTTCACTGGAGCTCGGTTACCTGCTGAAACAAAATCATACAACCAGCTCTTTAGATTCCATTTTTTTTCATTTACATGATGTGTTTTTTCTAGTAAACAAGTAACTGGGAAAACAAGAAAATTTCTACAGGTAACGTTCTTCACAGTTTTTCCACTTACTCATGTGAATGATTGGCTTTGTAAAGTATAGATTTGCTGGGAAAAGAGAATAAAAGAGAAACCAGTGCTAACAGGACGTAGTTTCTTCATCAGCTTCCAGAGTCCTGGTACAACTATGCTAATTATGAGACACATAAAATTTGGAGCCAGGCACCTCTGTAAGAACTGTATATTTAGCAGAGTGTTATGTACTGAACTTATCTTTTTTTTTTCTTTTTCTTTTTTTCCAGAAATAATTATTTAGCCAAAATGAAGGATAAAGATTTGAGGAAAGACATATAAAAATATAATTATATGTTATGCCATGATGTCCTCTCCTGTCAACTGATCTTCCTATCCCCAAATCATTTAGAAAAATGAGCTTTATCAAGAATCAAAAAGGCAGAAAAAATTCTGAATTTCCTAAAAAGTGCTTATCTATTGTATTTCCTTCTCATAACAGACTTGGGAATTCACAGGACAATGTATACAGCTTTATTTAAGAGACAAGAATTAACTTTTATACCTTAATATCATCCTAAGTACCCTTTGAAATCACAGCTCCATTCTGACAGGCACTGAACAAATACACAGTTGGAGGCACTTCCTGACCCAGAAACCATATACTCCAAATAGGAGAAATAAGATCAATAATACATAATATTATGATTATTGCCGTGTCATAACTCAGCTGTAGAACTAGAACAAAACCCAGTAGTATGAGGTCAGATCAAAAGACTTATACCCTACTAGGACATGTAATAAAGCACATATACTAGACAACAGTCTAAACTAGTGCAGCTGTACAGCAATACTTCTCTACACACAGACATCCAGCCTCCTGTGTACCAAGGACTTCTTGAGCCCCAGGTAGTGTCTTTGAGTTTAACATCCCTGGATTAATTTTTTCTTCAATTAAGTAGTCCATATGCATTATTTTAACGGCTATGTAACCTTTAGAAATGTGTGTTCCCGATACCTGGATGAGTACTACCTAAGCTAGTCAACGCTGCTGTAGATAAGTTCTATATCATCCTGGGATTTCAGTACCTTAAAGACTGAGGAACAGGATTTGGCCTGCTGGGAATTGATGATTTTTCCTCTCCCTCAGGTGTCTGAATTCCTCATCACTATGTTATGCAAAGCACCTCCTTGGTAGCACTTGATGTGGTGATACTGTCAAGGATCACACTTTTACTGAAGCTGGTGTTGAACCTTTTGACACTTAAAGAGTATCTGGAGTACTTCCCAGTCTATACATCTCCCCATCTAATTTAGACTTCAGTGAATCAGGTTTCACTGAGGTGCTACAAGGATGATTAAGAACCTTAGTACCAGTACTACACCACTTTCACTCCCCGCCAAACCACCGCGGGCCGTACTTTAACAAAATTCAGGCAGATGTCTGGACGGTCAACAAATATGCGACAAAACACTTCTTCTAGATATTTGCAGTTTAACATGTGCTAGTGTTTATCCATCTGTAGAACAAGCCACCTGCCAGTTGTTTGAGTGATATGACTGGCTAAGCATTGCTAAGCACTCTGTAATAACAACAACAATAATACTGCCAAAAAAAAAAAGTTGTATACAAGGTATGCACACTGATGGCTTTCGCAGACAAAAAGTGCAAATTAAGACTCAGAAGAAAGCAATCTTATATTGCGAAAATATTTATTCATGGCATGCATTATCTGCACAATTCAGAAACACGTACACCACTACCATATTACAAAATTTGCTGACAAGATGTAGAAAAGGCTATAACACTGTAGCATCGATGCACTTTCTTCATTACTATGCAGAGGTAGAAGTACATGCATACATTTTAAAAACTAGTTATACAGCTAATTGTCAGCAATTCATTCTCTAGCATTTCTGCTGCATATCCTTCATTCAATTAACCCCAGAGCCATCAACGTTTGGAGGCAAATGTGAAAATAAAACCTTTGCAGCATGCAATGGAAGCAGACATCATTTAGTAATATATGTGTCTACAGCAGTAATGATACCTCACTAGAAAGATCAACTGGCCTCAAATCATAAATGGACTTGTGACATTAGGTAATTCTTCTTGTTCTATTGCAGATTAGGCATCTCTACAAGGCTTTAAAAATCCTCCCAGTTCCAGTTTTGGAGACAATTCAGCAAATTCTTTCTGTGGTCTGTTTGAATGAGCTTTGAAACTTTAATCATGTGAATAATTTCTGTTTGTATTAACCAGATTTTGTAACCGTATTCATAAAAGCAGGAGCACTTTTATTTTCAGTCATTTTTCCTCAACCTTTCAGCATTACCAGTGATATTACTGGATCCTAGTTGTTATGCAATACCTAAGTGATGTGTAATTGAGGCATTTTTTGGAGTAGGTGGTGTATAGTGGCATTATCAGCTTCCTTTCAATGGTAAGCAAGGCATACTAACCTGAGTAGGTAAAGTACTGATGCTGCCTCCTGATACCCTAGCTAAATTCAATGTCCCTCTTGGGATGCTATGTCCCATAGCATGGTCCACGATCCCTTGTACTAGAGTATATAAAAACTGAATAATCTTTTGTATGGGCATTTTTGGCACTCAGGGCACATTCCAGTATTAATGGGCTGATGCTCAGTGAAAAGCTTGGGACACTTCTCTCTAATTCTTTTCAGATTGAAGATAAACAAACACTGCCCATCTCCATCTACTCTTTCCTTAGAATAAAGCAGATTACAGACAGAAAAATACACATGTATTGCTAAAAGCTGAATTCTTCCATAGCAGTCTGCAAAACAGATATTGAGGTTTCTCCAGCGACATCAAATCAAACACAGTGTGTACAGGTTCATCTATATCTGCATTCCCATATTTTTCGTTTGATACAGATGCCCTGTGCCAAGAATGCAAACTGTTCAGCTGCCAAAACCAGGCACCCACAACAAGTTCAAACGAAATCTTGAGAAGCATAGGAAAAACAAAAAGTTATGTCCAGGCATACAGAAGCCTCATTATTATTATAAGCTCTGCCCACTCTTGCAAAGAGCTTTCTTACCTATAAACCTCTACCAATAGTTTCCTTTCTAAACCCTATTACATGTTATTCATTAATAGTCTCAAAGTCCCCAGTCAGGATGTTATTATGTTTTAGAACTATGCTGGTGGTTGCCCTCCACTCTCTGAATTCAGAGGTACAGGGGGAAAAAACTTGATTGCATTGCCAAGTTTATTGAGGCACAGAAAGGATACAGCCGCTTTATTTCTTTTCCTCCCAGTTTTGGACCTTTTGTGCCAAACTGAGAGAGGGATTATGCAGCTGCTAGAGCTCCCCAGTCAGAGGCAAGGCTCTGTGCATTTTCATTCTGCACATTTCTGTTAGCAGATGATCAGCTTGGTACATTTTTTGCTGTGCAGATCAAACCACAACAAACAGGTCTTGAATAGAATTACCAGATTTGCAACTCCACTGGAGACATCTTTGGTTACTTGTAATTTCCATATTTGTGAGCTCTACCCAGTCATAACAGACTCCTCCAAATAAAGAGAGGATTACCCAATATTGATCTGCTGCCTGCCAAACTCTTGCACAGGTCAGACTAAAATAGCAGAGACGTAATTCTCTGAAATGGGGGTCTTAAAATGAATTTGTAATACCAGTTTGCTAAAGTAATATTATACTTGCAATAGAAACAGAGCAACAATCTGAAAAATTAGCATTAAAAACTGGAGTCTGGTACAGCACAAGTGGTCAAGGGCTGAAAACATCTACACTTTCAGTTTTTGCATTAAAGATGTTGTGACAAACCTTCAGTTTTTGCAAGGTCTTACCCAACTCAAAGAAATTAATATTCAATTGAGATTCTTCAGTATAACTACCTCATACATAATGAACACAAGAGTACC
>NW_009259435.1:915145-956771 GCF_000687185.1 Egretta garzetta | reverse complement strand
TCGCTCGGGCTGGTGCTGGACCTTATGGATTCTAGGGTGGCTCTTACATCTAGTCTGAAATCATGACTTTATACATATACAATGTGTACCTTATTGTATGCGAGACATGAACAAAACGTGATTGTGCTCTGAAGTTTGTTTAAACCTGGGGGGTGGGGTGGGGGTGAGAACAGGGAATATAATGAACTGAAATCTGTGTAAAGGGAAGAGCATTGGGAGTGAAAGGTAAGGAAGAGGACTGCATTTGCAGAACATGGTATGTCCACCTGTACAGGGTCTGGGGCAGGTTAGACTTGCTTTGTGTTATCTAAGCCCAAACAGAGCATTTCCCATAAGGAAAATTTCACCTATCTCCTTCTGTGGTAGTTTTCAAATAAGCTGCTCCACAAATGAGGTTTAAGGATATACGGAAGGAACAAGTATTGTACCTTGTAAGCTTCGTTCTACAACAAGTTGCAGTCATGTTTTTTGTGTTGAAATATGGGTTTGGGGAAAAAAGAGAGAAAGAAAGAAAGAAACAAAAACCCACCCATAATATTTTCTCCAAATATTTAAGTTTAGAGGAAAATAAAAATTGTTAATGTTTATGATGAATGAAAAAAAAGAAACCACAGAAAGATTTCTGAGACTTGCAGTGTCTATTTTGATTTTTGCATTAAAGAATTTGGCAAAATGTGATAGGGGACACAATTCAATACATTTTTACAAACAGATATTTTGTTTTCAGTGTTGTGTAGCCGTAACTGAAATATCAAAGGCAAAAAAAGGAAGCATAGTGGAAAAGAAGAGGTTTCGAACCAGAAGGAAATTTAGTGGAAAGAGCAGTAATATGGCTCCTTCACAGGTACAGAAGGACCCTCTGAACAATGAACTGGTGTCAATAATTCAGCAACTAATAAGGAAACATATATAAAGAGCAGGAGTTTGGTTTAATTTGGGAAAAACAGGAGGATTACCATGAGAGTGGCTGCAGCTTTTGCATTAGTTGTTTTAAAGCAGACAGTGTTGCCGTAATGGGAAGCACGGAGAGACATTAGCGAACCAGGAAGGAAGAGATGCAGGAAATTGTTCATATTGTCTAAAGACACTCTGGGGGCCAACACGAAGAACAACAAATCCAATTTTTATTATGGAAAAGCCAGTGACAGCTGAAAGTCACAAGGAAAATGTTGTCTGGTGAAATTGTTGTGGGTATGGGTATCCAGGTGCACCCATTTGGGGCCTTGGTGGATAAATCTATACACCTAAACCAAGCAAAGTAAGGGCAGAGGCTCTGTAATGGTCCAACATCATCCATACCACCAAAGTGTTAACACAGTTCCTGCAGTTTTAGCCAAAGACGAATACCAGTCTTCCAAACAGTGTCTGGGGATGGTGTGCAGTTGGCCCAGGGCAGGGACATTCGGAGATGCTCAACAGAGCCAATAAATGTTCCCTCCCTGACATCTGTATGGATCCTCCAGGATCTGGCCATGGACACACAGTCCCCTAAAGTCACCTACATACACACACACACTCACTCGCACACACACACACACAAGTGCACTTTGATGGCTATCACACCTGGACAACACTCATACTCCTGTTACACACACACACTCACTCGCACACACACACACACACACAAGTGCACTTTGATGGGTATCACACCTGGACAACACTCATACTCCTGTTGTCTAATGCAGTGCGATTTGTTAAGTGAATGTGAAAAGGATATGTTTTGTGCATATACCAAAAAAAAAAAGGAATCAGAATTCAAGTCATAAACATCAGCTATGGGAGGGGGAAGCAGATAATACAAGTATGAGCATCTGAATTCATTTTAGACTCAGAGAGTTGCTATTAAGGTTCTTCAAGAAAGTAAAGTATGTAAGATAATGAAAACATATTGCAAATGTTCTTAGTTTCATTTGTTTATTGCTTTCACAAACTACTCCAAAGAACTTGTTAATGGAAACTAATTGGAACAGGTTCTGCGTCCATGTCCAGTTTCTTTTATAATTGCTGAAGTCACTGATTTGGCATGAAACAGCTCCTATTTAATCTGTCTGATTAAAAAGGGCACTTTCTCTTGCTGTACTTATTGGAGTGGAAATGAATTGTTCGCTGCCATGCACCAGGCTGTTCCCTTCATTTGATAAACCAAAGGATTAAGCAAATTTAGTCCAGGATTCTTAAGGACTCTTCCCTGACTCTATTCCCTTCATACCATGAGGTGAAACACTGTACTGATTATGAGACCTCTTTTTAATTTTTTGATTACCTGAATTAATTAGGCTGTCAGACTGGACTGAATTTATCCCAGCCAATTCTTCAGTAAATTATTTTCACATAACTATGTTCCTTATTTGAAAGGAGGATGCAAATTCCTTTGTCTTAAAGAAAAGCACAATACAGAATGCAAGAAAGTGTTTCGTGATGAAAAGTGTGGGGCTGGAGAGCCATGGTTTGCTCCTGTCTGACAAATGATCTAAATGTTAACAACTGTGTGAAGTGGGAGGGAACTACTGCGTTTATTTGGCAGTGCACTGTACCAATGGTATTGGCTGCAAAACTGGGAGGGAGCGTGGGGAGGTCAGGCCTGAAAAAGTTGTGAGGTTATCATCGGGGCCGTTCAGAAAATCTACAACACAGTGAACAAGCAAACTCAGTCTCCAGGTGCGCTGTTCATACACAAAAGCCATGCGTTGCAAAGCACTTGCGGGAAGAAAAACCTTTCTCACAAAGTTCTGCAGCAGGATGCACCAGACATATTATAGTAAACCTGCTTCTAGTACCTGTGTGGTTTTGGGATGCTCTTGGGACTCTGCAGTCTTCTGCAGCTGACTTGTCTCTGTGTCCTCACAGCTCTGTCCTGTACCATCCTCCCACCTCCCGTACTACGTTTCCACCTCGGAAACACAAACCGCAAGGCTGAGGCTGCACAGCAGCTTTCAGCGTGACTCAAAACCTAGGAGAGGAACCTACAAAAAGGTCAAAATCACTACCATTAACATGCATGGGTAAATGCATGGCCTTACATCACAGCAATCACTGCTTGTGCACCTCCCCTCTGAAATATGGAATAAGTGATTAGGCAGTGATGAGAGGAAAAGAAGAAAGAGAAAAAACGAAACCAAAAATAATTTTTTCCCCCCCAAAGACCAAAGGAAAAAGGGTGGACAGAATAGCAAAACTGTAACAGTGTCAACCAGCTTTAGGTGTCACAAAAATAAATATCCTTTTATTTTTTTGCTTGTTTGTTTGCTTTTCCTACTGAAGATTCACAAAAGATCTCCCTGCTGGTAAATGAATAGGTGGAGGTTTTTTTCTAGGAAAGAGACGCAAACTACATTTTCTGGAATAGAAAGGTTGCCCCTCATTTTTTCCACTTCCCAAAAAAGAACATGACTTCCATGCCTAAAAATCACAGCAACTGCAAGTCCAAGAAGTGTGGGCACTTGCAGAAAGAGCTAGAAGTCCACATAAAGCAAGCACAATGCAATTTTAAGTGGTGAGATGCCTGTTGCAGAGATGTGGGACCTACCAGTTAACATGCCAAGTATGAATTAGAAAGGAGTTAATGTTATTTTTGGCAGAATGCCTTAGCCTCAGCATGATGTGATAAGTCACTTGCTCCCCTTAAAATAAAAGGCCTTATCTTAACTTTAAAGACTCAATTTACTCCAGTGTGTCAAGTGTGCTTAGAATATCACCTCTCCTCTTTCAAGCAGCTTATCAGTATCCCAGACACTGACTCCTGGAGACAAGGAGTCTGCAATATTCAAGCTGACTCGTTTCTGAAGAAGACTAAAAGTCAAGCTTTCTAGGAACTGTGGGTACTTTTGTTTCCTTGGAGACAGAGTGACCACTAGACCACTGAGCTGAGCTCCTGTGAACCCAATCTAAGCAGCTGTCACACTTCCCAGAAAAAAGGGGTTGGAAGCAGAGACAGATGTAATAAAGCAATCCCATTCTCTTCTGAACACTCATGACATTTTTCATCCCTTTGCAGGAAATTTGGTCAAAAAATGCTCTGATATTTTGTGGTTTGTTCAGCATTATTTGTGGAATAACTTAACCGCATACACAAATCTTGACAGTCAGGGACTGTTTCATTAGATGTGTTTGGCTACAAGGCTATCCAGCCTTCATTCCCTTTGGAAGCCATGTCAAGTGTGATCATGCTCCTCCTCGCAGTTTTTTGCATAAATGCATCTGCCATGACTTTAGCCAATCACAGTTTATTTGTAGGGTTAGACTAAAAAAAAGAGGCTCTTAACTCTTATGGTTTCCCCAAAAATGGCTTTTCCTCTTGCTCTGAAAGTATGAACAGAAGCTAGATGGTAACCCGTTTTCCTGTTCAATATTTGGAGGTACCAATTCTGCAATCCATCACCTGCTAGTGAGATTCTTTCTGAGAGTGTCATTAACAGTTTTCTGTCCCTTTTCTTGCTTCTCCCTACCTTGCCAAATTCTCTCATGAACAATTCTTCTCCTACTTGTGCTCTTCAGATCCCTAAGGTAATAGGGAGCAGAACCCTCACAGCACAGTGGGCTATGCATGAAGTTCATGCTTGGCATTTCCAGCCAGATGTTTGTAGGTACCTTTGGACAGCTGCAGCTCTTCCTCATATGAGGTGGAATAGCTACAGCTTTCAGATGGTTTGCATTCTTCTGTTTCCAAATCAGGCAGAAGAAGGAAATGCTCATGGCTCTTAAACCCCCAAAAGAAACCATGCCTTGATGCAATCACAAGCCAAACTTTGCAACATTAGCAACAAGCTGTGATACTGTATAACTTAAAGTGCACTGGTGCTACCTTACTCCTTAGTTGCAGGAGGGACTTTCCTAATAGGGCTCTCCCTGCACACCCTTGTGGGCAATAAAGCTGAGTGAGTTTTCAGTAATAAGCCAGTGGACTATGGTTTGTGTTGCACTGAATCTCTCTTGCATTTTTTATCTGTTCTTAGGGCAAATTTGACTCTTAGACCTTCTGTAATTCCACTGAAATAAATTGGACTGCCTGTTGAGCAATTCAGAGCTGAATTTAAACCTCTGAGACACAAGTGATCCCTAACTAATTAACCTACAAACATTATTGTGCATTGACAATTTGCCAAGGTATAGTCTGTGTTGAAGATCTATCAACATTTATGAAGTTTTCTCTTTCTTGGTTAAAACTGTATTCTCAGGTACAAGCCTTCTCCTAAAATCAGTGCGGAAGCAAACCAGCACGCACCACTGAAACACAAGCATTTGCCCCATGCAACATCCAGTGGCAGAATGGTAACTACCAAAGCAGTTAATAAGCAGAACCACTGAGGCTCTATTTTCCTTGCCACAGTTTGTAATATTTAATAATAGCAAATCTGAGAGGGTTGCTTTTCTGAAAATAGCACTTAGCAGGAGGAGTTCTGAGTTCATGGCATTGCAATGCTTTACAGCTTGAACAGCTTTGACCCTACCACTCCTAAAAACTTGTTAGAAACTTTGACAGCAGACCTGACTTATCTCTGCACATGCAGAGTGTTTAGTAATAAGGTAGTGAAGAGTAATTTATATCCCCAGATTCATCTGTTTAACACTGACCACAGCACCAGCAAGACCAGTGAAACCCCATAATAAACCACAATAACTTGAGGAAGGATCACTGAGAGCATCAGTCAAAGGCAATGCTGCTTCAGGAAGCATTTTCATGGGCAAAACATGATTCCGAAAAAGGATCACCCTTTTCACCCTGATGGACTGAAATAGATTTGTATAGATACTTAAAAGATAGATGGGAAAGGGGAACAACATTTTCAAAATGATAAAGTTAGACATTTATTATGGCACATAATATGAGGCAACGGGTACTTTCTTAGTAAAACCCTTTTCAGTGACTGCTCTTTTAAAAGGGTGTGAAAAAAATAGCTATAAAACACTAGTTTTATAATGTTGATAATACTTCTTTATATGAAGGCCTCACTTTTGAAGTGCTACGTACTTGTTCTTCAACAAGAAAATCACTTCTGAGTACTACTCACTTCAACCCTTTGAGCAATTCCCTTCAACATGAGCCCATTTCCAGTTTCCAGCATTCATATTCAGATCCATTACTCACTTTTTTCAGTTTTGACTCTGCTGTTCAAAACAGAATTATTATATTTTAATTGACAGAGATGAGGATAACATTTGCAGGTGTTAAATATTCTGTAAGTGCTCAGTATGCAGACTGAATGCCAGTAACCTATATTCTTGGTATATATAATTTCTCAAGTTGTCTTTGGGTATGAACAATGGAAAATGATTCTACTCTTCCTATTCAGCAACTTTGAACAAAATTCCATCATCTGGAAATTCAAAACTTTTAAACTGAGAAATCTAATCAATTTGTATTATATTTTTCTTTAACTTTGTTTTTTATTTTTCTTATAAATAACAATTTACTGAAAGTTATCCCATTTTTCAGTTGTGACTTTTTATTTATTCAATTAGCAAGTGAGCAAAAAAAGCCATTCTGATTTAAACTCTGATTTGACATGTACCCTGTGTCACACCTCATGTCAAGTCAGCCTAAAAATCTTCTTTTTTTTTTTTTTTTTTCACAGTGAAAGCTATGAAAAACAAGAATAGAGGAAGTATGAACAGTTATTCCAGTTTAGTCATAATGCTATAGTTCAGAGTTCATCCAGCTGTTCGTGCCTATACTTTTACAATAGGAAGGTTGGGTCAGAATAGACAACAAAGGTATGCCATTTTTTCTTTAGAATATAATTTTTAAAACAGATAACTGCTTTGGCAAGTCCTGAAGTTCGACAGTTTTAGACCTCAGTTTGCACAACTGAAACCTGTCTGAATTTTGGCACTGTCTGAAAACAATAGATTAAAATGATTCCATCTTCTGTTATCATTGCACTCATAAGAAATAAAATGTTTGTTGGTATCGTTGATCTACATTTATCTTACGTGCCTAACCTTGAAGTGATCTACCTGTATAATAGTTTATTAGTGCATCTTTGTCCCAGGTTTACTGATGCAACAGTCCCACTAATGCCAAATGTAGCCATTTTAAATATTTATACAAATTCCGCTGTGAATTAACATGTTTTGCCCCCAGACTTGAAAAGGGGGAGCTGAGGAAAGAAAACAAACAGTAATAATCAGGGGAAGACTGATAATACAGTTTTACAAGAGTATTAAATTCAAATAAAATATTTACAGAGGATAAGCAATGCTTTTGGTAGACTACGCAATTTACATTACAAGTAGGAGCAACTAATCTTCCACACATTCTGGTTTATAATAGCGAAGCATGCACACACCAATGGAAGTGAACAGAGTTTTCATTACGAAACTATTTAAAAATAAATGTGTAGATATAAATGATCTATCTGTATCCAAGCTCCAGTAGATCTAAAATGAAAGCAAAAACGCAAGATGGTGTTGAACAATATTACTTTCAAGAACTGATTTATGTTGGGTTTTGGTACTAGAGTTATTCCTAGCTTATGAGTCCTGCAGAACAACAACAATCTCAACCTGAGAACAATGAAGATTTCTGCTTACTTAAATGGCTACTTACTTAATTTTCTTTTGAAATTGTTGTTGATACCAATTAAACAGAAGTGCACATTAACTGCTATATAGATGCTATTAGTTTTTCTTTTCCAGTTGGTAGCTCAAGACAAATAGCCAGGCTGCTGTTGTAAAGATTACTGTGTGAGTACATGATTTTTCAGCTTGCTGACAATTTGGAGCAAGTGAGAATAAAATTATTTCAGTTGGTGTAAACATATGGTAAACTGATATACACATTTTACCAAACACCAAATTTAAAACTAAAGAATCTCACAAATACCAATATATTATTGAATGAATGCAATTTCTGTTTGACCTGAGAAATGTTGATTTTAAGCAACCCTTCAATTTAGTTAAAAAAAAAAAAAAAAAACCTCAGAAAAAATAGACATTCTACCACAAAAGGAACCATTTCAAGTACAAAAATAGAGATGCCCATATCTATCCAGTTTTTCCATATTTCTCTTGAATTAACATCCATAAAATCACAGAATCATAGAGTGCTTTGGGTTGGAAGGGACCTTTAAAGATCATCTGTTCAAATCTTGCCACGAACAGGAACATCTTTCACTTGATCATATCAAATCATAATAAAATTAACAGGAACTTCAAAATATTTTAGAATATTTTAGGAATCAACAAAACCTTACTTTTCAATGAAATTTCACAGTACAGCATGTCTCCAGCTCTAGCTACAAGCATACATGTACACTAAGTGATTGCACAGAATATACATGTATTTATACACGTACATATACACACATACATTACATCTATCTATACATAGATCTTTAACAGATATATTTATACTGTATAATCTACATATATCTATGGTATAGATGTTATACACTCTGTTTCTACATCAAAAAATGATCCTTTTAGTTTGTCTTCACTTGCTTGACTGAAGAGAGTGGTCCACCTCACTTTCACTGCTGCTTTTACAAAGCAAGGGTCCAGGACTCCACAGAGAAGAACATTTTTCTTTGCCAGATTAATTGTCACTACTCAATTTCCTTTTTGAGTGTTTATGCAATAGGACAGGGAAACTGTCTTGTTGAAGACACAGTGTAAAGTTTTAACATTTTCTTCAGTTGATCCAGATTTGAACTGCTGGGGGTTGCCCAGGGTCTCAGCAGCTTCACTGCTTTGCTATTGTTTAAGCCTACAGTCATTTTACTGAAAAAGAGCTCTTGTATGGCACTGATCCACCTGTGTATCTGAAGATCTTCACAATCACAGGTGTGAGCCTCCAACATCTGAGCTAAAAACCACTTTCCAAATATGGCCCTGGCTCTAAAGGCAACCTGAAGCAGACAACAGTGGCGTTTTTCTTACGCTATAGTAAGTTAGCCTTTCTTTCATTTGGGCCAACCTATAGAATTTCTCCTAGCCTTGATTTAAACTTACCTCCCCTCAAATATCTGCAGAAGATGATCAAAATCACGACTTGCCTACCGCAGCCAATATTTTCTATTTATTTATTTTGTAACTGCAAAAGCTGCTAGATCTTTAATAGACCTTTCCAGTTTGAGCTCTTTACCAGTGTGACAAGTAAAGCTGGTCAGAAAGGGAACTTTATAGGCCCTCACTTCAATGCTTTCCCATTACACTCAATGGAAAAGACTTTTTTATGAACAATAACAAAAAAAGGAACATGAAAATTTTCTCTTTTTTCTATCTGAAATATCATTTATCACAGAAAAAGACATTTCCCTTAGCCAGAACTGACTGTTCTTTCCCATTATGTATTATTCAAGTTTTGTGCACTAAACTCAACAAAGTTCTGTGAATAACAAAATCCTACTGGGAAGAGCCTGCTCCAGAAAGTCCCTAACACCATCAAACCAGCACATTTTCCAATCCATCTGTAGTCAGGGATACTTTCCCATACCACAAGTTGTCCTTTATGGAGATGGAGTTACAGTGAACACTTTATTGAAAGAGCTTTTTTCTTTTTTTCCCAGTGTATACACAAGTGCCTAACGTTCGCTGCCAATTAAAATAATAAACAAACAGCATAAACTGTATGGATTAGAAAAGGGTATAATTGCCCTTTTTAGTCGTATAAATGAGTGGTTGTCTTGCTACAGGGAAGAGATAAACTAGATGGGAAGAGACAAACTAGACTGGAATTCATTTTCACCTCCCATGGTGAAATCTTTTATTTTTGTTTTTCTGTGCTACAATGGTGGAATACAAAGCCAAAGACACAACAAAGCAATAAAGCCTCATTGATGCGTTCCCAGAATTGAAGCCGTAGGCAAGCGACACTACTTACTGCCAGGCCCCGATTCAAGTCTCCTTACAGCCCTCTGGGCATTTCCAGACTAAATAGCTTTGAAAAGGGGAACAGCACATTAGCAGCCCCTCTGAGACAATCTGAGTAGAGTTATTGCATAAAACCCCCAGTTTAAATTATGTTAATAGAGCTGAAAGCTGCAAAGAAATTATTTATCAGAACTAGTGCAAGACCTTAGAGTTTATGCATTTTTTGCATCAGACTTCCATTCCCTCGCTGCAGTCCTGGGACTCTCCAACAAACCTTTATATGACACCAGGAAAGGCAATCTCCAGTTTATATCATCTGTGCTTTGCCCAGATGTGGTCTTTAATGTCATGCATACCATGCCTTCTCTGTGTCTGTTCCCTAGAGTGCATCAAAACCCTCAGTGCAATCCCATCATGGCCATGACATTGTGTGAATGGTGTGCAGCAGATGGCATAGACCACGTCCATCCTCACTGCTGAGACATGTGAGGTAAAGTGCTTCAAAGGAATTGATGCAGTTGCCTAAATGGGTATCACGTATATTGGCAAGATAATTCTTAAACATTTGGGAAAAAGGACTACGTTTTCACTGCATGTTAATAATTAAGAACTTGACCTTGGAGCACCAACTATGATACAAAGAGACAATTGGACAAGCACAGGCTTTTCCCAGTGAATGTATATGTATCAGCAGCTTCATGGATCAGACAAACAAATGAACAAAATGAAGAACAGAGTGGGGAGGGGAAAAAGATGTGTATAATGTATCCAAAGTGACCCTGAAAAGGTTAATTGGTTTGGTGCTGGAACAACTATATGCCAGTCTCACTGATTATGAGAATGTTCACCAGAGGATGCGTCTGCTGGCAATAACCTGTGCTTTAAGGAAAGAAAATTAGACTGTCTCCAGCCCCAATTTCATCCTCTCTGATTTCACAGTGCACTCAGCTGCTTGAAGGACGGAGAATTGCTCAACAGAATGCCATCCAAGATGAGTGAATGGCATTGCTACAATGGGAAGAGGTTTGCATTCAAAATTTCATCAAGAGAGACAGCACTCCAAGGCAGGACCTAATTCCCATCTCACTAACACCAGCTCAAATCAGCAGTAAGCCAATGAAGTCAATAGCCTATCAAAAGCAATGGGGTTAGAACCACACTAAATGTGAGTGAAAACCAGTGGGAAGAGATAATAGCTCAACATATCTGTATGTACGTTTAAACCCACAATTCGTGAAAATACCAAGCATGAGAAAAATCAAAGGTAATCTCAGATTATAAATGGGTCCACTTAGTTTTGACATTAAAAGGTGGGTGTCATCTTCCCGGCTTTTAGGTCTCTAATCATTTCATTCTGTTTTTCCATAATTCATAGCCTTTCACAGTTTGTTGAATCGTTCAAGACTACTCACCCTTTCTTTTTCATCTTTTTATTTTAGTTCTAAAATTTGTGTGTGCGTACATGCTTAGGAAGAAATGTAAAAGAGCTACTTAGCATTTGAAGGAGTGCTGCAAACAGTTATTTCAAGCCTTTTGTTCTAAAATAAAATAAAAAGCCCAGGGAAGGGATTTTTCAAATTTGTTTCAGAAGAGTTTTTATCGCTGAGGTTTAAGAGAAAGACTTTTCCCCTGGCACAAGCCATCATCAATCTATGGTGCTGCTCTAATTTACACCACCTGAGGACTGAATGTGACATAAAGTGAGCAACTAAAAAGAAAGAGACCACACGTGACTAACATCTGTCACATCATTTAATATACTGTTGCTCAAGGAATGAGGTGACAAGAATTGGCGTAGTGCCAAAAAACAGAGTGGGAGAAAAACTTCAACTTCTTAACTTACTGCAAGTTTTCATTAATCCTGCAATTACTTTAAAAATGTAGCAAATAGACTTACAGAAATACCTATTAATACTAGCAGAAAACGGTTGGACAGTTTTATCATATCTTTAAAGAAGAGTTGCTGCAGGTGAGTTTACAGAATGGCTTCTGCAATTTTATGCTACCCAAGGATCTCTTGTAAGATCTTTCTCATGGATAACTTGTATCTTCTATTGACTCACTGAGTAAAGGGTCTGCAAAACCAAGTATTGGATACAATGACAACATGGGGACAGCACACGTGCAATGGCATGTGGAACAGGAGTCACACAAGCAAAACTCGCTTTCTTCTCAGAAAAAGTGTCTTGGGGAACCTGCAAGCAGAAGGCAATCTCAGGGTCCATGCGCCAGTAAAGACCTTTGCTTGGGAGACCTTGTGCATTACTTTGAAAATGAGACACTAACCTCATGGATACTACAAGAAAAGGATTATACGAGTATAAAAAAGATATTCCAGAAGAAATCTGGAGGCAGGCAGAAATGAATGTGTTAGTCAGTTAAGGTATTCCTCTCCTAATTTCAACATCTGTAGTATCATGCTTGGTCTTCATACTTTGTTAACAGATTACTAGTTATAAATGTAATACTACATAGTACAATTTCTCATAAAACAATGTATGAAGCTGTACAGTATGTCTCCTTAAAGTTCTAGTAGAAACAAGAAGACTGTAGCAGAACATCTGTAATTAAGGTTGCTGGTACTTGCACTAATAAAAGAACCTGGGAGAAGAGGAGAGGAGGTAAAACCCTCATGATGCCATCACAGTAGCAAAAACCCCAGTCACAGGAACAGGGAATGACTACGGGGGAGCAGAAGAGTCCCTTCCAAGCATCTTTCTACACGCCTTGGAAATAAGGATAGTGATGGAGGGCAGGTAGGACAATAGCAGCCGTATAAAGCAAGAAAACCATTTTCTAAGAGGAGAGTTGGAGAGTTCAATTTACTGTAAGAGAAAGACAGATAAAGAGCTGGCATACTGAAACAACTAATGTCATATCTAAATGATGATTACAACTTAGTCATTAAATAATTATTAAAAGACAACTAATCAAACATGACCTTGTTAACAGAACTTAGTATTTTGCTTTATTTATACACGTATGTATGTATTTATTTCTCTAATGCACGGTACTGTAAATTTATGCTTTGAGGAAAACATATTGTTTTAGCCTTAAATCTTGTCCAGGGTGGAAGATGCCCCTAACTGACCTGACACATAATTCCATATCCATTAATGTAGTGAGTCTTAAAAATAATTTAAATAGCCATCTTGGTAAGTGTCCAGCTGCTTAGCATATACTACAAGGGTGAGCAGTGTGTGCCACAACAGAAGGCTTGTATAGATTGGTTTGAGGTCTGGTGCTACAAAATTCGGAGAAGAGGGGTCCAATTCGGAGAAGTGACAGCTGGGAAATTTTTCTGCATCATGGGCAGGGAATGAGAATCAGCCTTGAATCTGAGAGACTGAGAGAGTCTCTCTTTTGTGGGGGTACTAATAAAATTCTTTTATTGGGGTAGGTTTTTTTCTTCTTTTCCTTTTTTTTTTTTTTTTTTTGTCTTTTTCTTTTTTTTTCCAGGAGCAGGAAGGAAAAGGGAGAGGACAAGAGTGTGCTCAGCACAGGGGGAATAGGCAAGTCTTGCAACCCAGAACAAGATGATACCTGGGTTTCTGCATTTTAAATTGCACATCAGCAGAGAGAGAACAAAGGATCTCTGTGTATGTGTGTGTGTGTGTGTGTGTTGTTATTTAGTCCTAGAAGAGCACTCAGACTCTTCCTGTACTGCAGAAACACCAACCCATCAATAAACCATAATGAAAATAAGAACGTGTATAAATGTTCCTGGGGGACAACTCCTTGTCTGATTTATAAAATGTATCCAACTTTTATACTTTTAATATATTTTATTCTTGCATCACATGAAAAAAAATGCAAAGAAAACCTTATTAACATTACTGTGAAACCTTATTAACATTACTGTGACAATAGCCAGAAGGTACGCAATATACAATTTTCCCCAAAAACTTTTCATTTTGGAGAAAAACCTAAAACCTATTTCCCCATAGTTGAATAAAGCCAGGGCACATTATTAAATACAGAGTCAAGTCAGTCACCAAAAATCTCATCTTTCTTAACATGCTGCAAAAATATTTGAAGTATTCAGAGATCTCGACTGAAAATCTCAAGACAACTTTGGGTTGGGTGACACCCATATTTGTCTGGCCATATGACTGCTCTGAAAAGAGAACTATTATAACCATGGTTTTTACTATTCCAAAGCCCATGACATCCTGTCCATGCCCAAAGTATTTAGGCTCAGGGCTAGTTATTACCAGTTTTTTCAGAAGAGTGGGCATCTGAACCGTGTAGATGTAGTTAGAGAATCATGTGGGTTTTCAAGCAATTCTGCACATTTCCCCCTCCTTCTCCCAGAAGGCCTCTAAAAATATCTTCATCTAGTGGAAAATACCATATCTACATGACCAGTTGCACTGGAAAATATTGGTCTTACTGGAAATGAATATCAAAGCTTTCTTAATTGTTACTGTCTTGGTTTATTTCCTTGGTGTCCCAGGTGTCCATAAAAAACATGTCATTTTGATAGTTTAGTATGATTAATACAGAAAGAGAAAATGAAAGAAGAAGATTGCTGTGACAGCACATGAACTATAAGAGCTGTATGGATCACACCAGAGGTTCAATTAGACCACTGGTTTACGTGATCTGTAGTGGAGACTCAGTAAAGTAGAAGAGATGGCCACAGGTGGAGGATCATACACTCCCAGAAATACCGTCCCACCTTCCAGGAATCTGTCACCTTCTTGGTGTCTTGAGCTGGTGGTTGTATCTTAGAATTTATCACCTAGAATCACTTGTATTTTACTTATCATTCCTATAAGGATAGAAAAACATTTAAGTTAATAGAATTGCAAAATAATTTCTACGGAAAAGACCTCTGGAGGTCGTCTGAACTAAGTCCCTGTTCAAAGCAGAATCAGCATTGGAATATTTCTAGAATACCTGATGTCTGTAGCAATTTTCAATCACATGAGTTAAAAAACAACCAAATGAAACCTCCCACAATAATTAGGCACCAGTCAATTTCTGCTGTAGTCCATGGTTTTCAAAGTTTCAGAACTTTTTTTCCCTATGTATGGGCTACATTTATATAGTTTCAAAAGTACAATATACTCTAAAGCCAAATCACAGAGCTAACATGTTGGACAGAACTGAAAGCAGATAGTATGTTGAAAGTAAATCTATAGAGAAAGAGAAATAAGCCAATACATAAGAATCCATTATTTTAGTCTGGCACACATATTGTTGAGTATCATTTATCAACTGTATAGCAAGTTACAGTCCTATTACAGCACCAGTTATTTCAGGAAAAAAAAGTCTTCCCAGACCTTCAGAGGCTTGCTGGGTCCCCAACAAAGTGCTACAGTGTGCTATGTCCTGTATCCCCTGGTCACCCATGCTGTATTGATGACTTTGCAGATCCCAGGCTTACCCAATACCGTGGAGACATACGCTCAACCAGCAAAATACAAGCATGTATTACACATAGCAGTTTCACTCTAAACAACCCACAACTGTGTAATGTTATTTTGATGTGCTTTTATAATGTAGTATGGGTGCCCTTCTCCGGGCTATTCTGACCAGACTGTTCAGCAGATGGCAAGGAAACGTCATGTATGTCCTCAGCAGCTAACCCATATGCAGCTTGAAAAGAAAATGCAGAAAGCTACAGTAACATGACAGAATGTATTACTGGCTTTTAATCCTGATAGTGGTGCAGGGATGAGCCATGAGCACAGCTGTATGTGCCTTCAGGAGAACACTTTGCCCAGCTCTGGTTCAGAAACAGATCATTAGAAGTAAATCAATAGAACCTGCTGTTCTTCTTCACTCTGTCCTCTTTCAGAAAACTAATCAGCAGCACAGCACTGGATATTGAGAGCTATATTCTGGCTGAACAAATTCACATCAGACTGAAAACCAGAGGAAAGCAGCAGCAGCACAAAAAAGGGAGAATTTATTCTTTCTAAAGAAAAGTGATGGTAAAAAGTCACTTGCAAAGAAAATTATCGTGCTGTTTCCAGGCTATGAAAACCACGATGTAACAACCTGCATCAGTAATTTTTCTGCAGGAAGAAAGAGCCAGGGCCAGATTTTATTTTGCCAGTTTAAGCATCTGATGTGTGGATATAATATTGTATGTTTACATGTTTGTGTGTTGTTAATAATGTGCTATGTCCTAACCCTCATTTGTGACGCACAGTACATGAGTGCTGTCATTAACTTTTAAACATATTGTTCTTTTTCCTTCTTTGTTTCATAAGTAAAACAAAAAAATAAATGGTATGAAGACACTAGGTGGCTTGTGTAGGGCTGTGCAAAATACCTGCTTGACAGTGCTGTGCTGAATTATGGAACCCTGAATACTAATACCCATGATACTATCCTTGTCTTTCTGATCTTGTGATCCTACAGAGGTCTCCATTGCTCTGAGGTAGACATTTTTGCCCTCTGGGAGAGAGATGCTTTAGCAGAAAAATTACTAAACTTCCAAAGTTACACACTGAACAAGCTCTGAAGTTCTCAAGAGCCCCACCAGCCCTACTGGAAGAGCTAGCCAGGAAACAGAATTTCACTTCTGTGAAAAATGTCACAGTTGACAGAAACATAATTAAAAAACAAGAATAAAATTGCTTGGCAAATATATATAGAAATGAAATTCAATGGTATGTCTTGATGTTCCCAAGAACAAGCTTCTGTATCCTAAAATATATTCCTGGCAGCCCTGCCCAGGTGAGTGCATTTCCAGTCTGGGCTCCTGGAGGGTCTCGCCCTCACCTCATCTGCAATCTGCTTGCTGATCTTCTGCAGACACACAGCAGTATCTGGAGGCATTTTGACTAAGACAGAAAGTTTCTTGGAAGGGAGATTGGCGGGTGAGCTGGCAGGAAATGAGGCAGGTTTGCTGTCAGCCTCGCTCCTCTTGGAATCGACATGCTCCCTGGGAATGTTTCACTTTGACAAATCGGCATTTTTCCAATGGAAAACATTCTGTCAGAACATTTCTGCCCACTTCTGCTACATCTTCATCCTTGTCACTCTCTGCCCTGATGGGAAAATTTGACTATTGAGATTAGCGTAGATCGGCCGCCAGGCAAGATGTTGAACTGGCTCATCCCCATCCTTTCCCCTTGGGCAATGTCAGTAGCATGTGACATAAGAAAAAATTTTCTTGTGCTCCATCTCTATCACCTTCCTTTTACACCACTGCGCAAGAATATTGGCTACAGAAAAAGCACACAAGTTGTGGTTTGTCCCTTAAAAATGTTTATGAGCTTTTCTATAAGAGAACAGAGGTTGGGGGGTGATATTTGTTTACAGTCTCTATTAAAACACACTATAACTTGGATGTAATAAAATGTGAGCACATTATTATTAAATAATTCAGCAGATGAGGAAGAGGTGTCATCCTCTATGTCAATGACCAGACGGAGTGCATGGAGCTTGGACTGGGGATGGATGAGGAGCTGAGCAAGAGCATATGGGTCAGGATTAAAAGGAGGAGGGCAGGGACAGGTGACATTATAGTAGGGGTCTACTACAGGTCACCTGACCAGGAAGACAGAGCGGATGAGGCCCTCTACAGACAGATAGGAGCAACCTCATGTTCACAAGCCCTGGTCCTCAAGGGGGACTTCAGTCACACCAATATCTGTTGGAGGGACAACAGAGCAGGGCATAAGCAATCTGGGAGGTCGATGGTCACTTCCTTCTCCAAGTGATAGAGGAGCCAACAAGGAGAGGTGCTATGCTGGACCTTGTTCTCACCAACAATGAGGGGCTGGTGGGGAAAGTGAAGCCCAAGGACAGCCTTGGCCACGGTGACCATGAAATGGTAGAGCTCAAGATCCTTAGGGCACCAAGGAGGGCACACAGCAAGCTCACTCCTCTGGACTTCAAGAGAACAGACTTTGGCCTCTTCAGGGATCTAGTAGAGTACCATGGGATAAAGCCCAGGAAGGAAAAGAAGCCCAGGAAAGCTGGTTAATATTCAAAGATCACCTCCTCCAAGTGATGCATCCCAACAAAGAGGTAGACAGGCAAAAATGCCAGGAGGCCTGCATGGGTGAACAAGGAGCTCCTGGACAAACTCAAACACAAAAAGGGAGCGTACAGAGGGTGGAAGCAAGGTCAGGTAGGCTGGAAGGAATACAGAGAAATTTTCTGAGTAGCCAGGGTTCAAGTTAGGTAAGCTAAAGCCCTGATAGAATTAGATCTAGCCAGGGATATCAAGGGCAACAAGAAAAGTTTCTGTAGATACGTTGGAGATAAAAGGAAGACTAGGGAAAATGTAGGCCTTCTCCAGAAGGAAATGGGAGACCTGGCCACCTGGGATATGGAGAAGGCTGAGGTATTCAACAACACTTTTTTTGCCTCAGTCTTCACTGGCAAGTGCTCAAGCCATGCCACCCAAGTCACAGAAGGCAAAGGCAGGCACTGGGACAATGAAGAACTGCCCACTGTAGGATAAGAATCAGATCTGATACCATCTAAGGAACCTGAAGGTGCACAAGTCCATGATAAGATGCATCTGTGGGTCCTGAGGGAACTGGCCAATGAAGTTGCTAAGCCACTATCCAACATATTTGAGAAATCGTGGCAGCCAGTGACGTGTGCACTGACTGGAAAAGGGGAAACATAACCCCCATTTTCAAAGAGGGAAAAAAGGAAGACCTGGGGAACTACAGACCAGTCAGTCTCACCTCTGTGCCTGGCAAGATCATGCAGCAGATTCTCCTGGAAATTCTGCTAAGGCATGTGGAAAATACCAAGGTGATTGGTGACAGCCAACGTGGATTCACTAAGGGCAAATTGTGCCTGACAAATTTGGTGGCCTTCTACAGTGGGGTTACAACGTTGGTGGATAAAGGAGGAGTAACTGACATCATCCACCTGCACTTGTGCAAAGCATTTGACACTGTCCAACATGACACATTTGTCTCTAAATTGGAGAGCCATGGATTTGATGGATGGACCAATCAGTGGATAAGGAATTGGCTGAATGGTCACACTCAGAGAGCTGCAGTCAACAGCTCAATGTCCAAGTGGAGACCAGTGACAAGTGGTGTTCCTCAGGGGTCAGTACTGGGACCGGCACTGTTTGATATCTTTGTCGGTGACATGGACAGCAGGTTTGAGTGCACCCTCAGCGAGTCTGCCAAAGACTCCAAGCTGTGTGGTGCAGTGGACATGCTGGAGGGAAGGGTTGCCATCCAGAGGGACGTTGACAGGCTTGAGAGGTGGACCCGTGCAAACCTCATGAAGTTCAATAAGGCCAAGTCCTGCACATGGGTCAGGGCAATCCCAAGGACAAATACAAGTTGTCAGAGAATGGACTGAGAGCAGCCCTGCGGAGAAGGACTTGGGGGTGTTGGTTGATAAGAAGCTCAACATGACTCAGCAATGTGTGCTTGCAGCTCAGAAGGCCGATGGTATCCTAGACTGCATCAAAAGAAGCATGACCAGCATGTCAAGGGAGGCGATTCTGCCCCTCCACTCCCCTTTTGAGAGACCCCACCTGGATGACTGCATCCAGCTCTGGGGTCCCCAACATAAGGCCATGAACCTGTTGGAGCAAGTCCAGAGGAGGGCCACAAAGGTTATCAGAGAGCTGGAGCACCTCTCCTGTGAAGACAGGCTGAGAGAGTTGAGGTTGTTCAGCCTGGAGAAGAGAAGGCTCTGGGCAGACCTTATAGCAGCCTTCCAGTACCTGAAGGGGCCTACAAGAAAGCTGGAGAGGGACTTTTTACAAGGGCGTGTAGTAATAGGGCAAGGGATAATGGATTTAAACTTAAATCGGGTAGACTTTGATTAGCTCTAAGGATGAAACTATTCACTGTGAGGGTGGTGAAGCACTGGGCCAGCTTGCCCAGAGAAGCTGTGGATGCCCTAACCTGGAAGTGTTCAATACCAGGTTGTATGGGGTTTTGAGCAACCAAGTTTAGTGGAAAGTGTCCCTGCCCATGGCATGGGGGTTAGAAGTAGATATCTGTACAGTCCCTTCTAACACAAACCATTCCATGACTCTATGATTTAATTACTGCTACTTGCAAAAATATATGCCACTTGTTGCCACAATTATCGGGTACAAGAGCAGACATCAAACACTCTGCTGTTCGCACAGTTTTAATGAGAAGCAGTCACTTCATTCAGGTTCCCTTTTTCCTCCAAAATGCAATTAACAAACAGTGATTAGTTGAGCCAATTCCAAATTGTATTCAAATGAAAGCAATTTGGCTAGTTTGTAGGTCCAATAGGTGATACTTTCTGAAGTCTCTAAAAGAACTAATTGCAAGTTTCCACCCAAACATGTTCTAGGGAGGGGAAAGATAAAAGTTCTCTTTGATACAAAGGCTTTGTTTTTGACAGTGCAAATCATTTTTCTATAAAAGCATATCAGTTGGAACAACCTACGAGACTGCCTTAGAAATTTGTATCTGCACCAGAACTTTCTCTTCTTTGGAGAAAATATTTTCATGTTTAACATGCAAAATGTTCCTTTTCAGCATAACCGCACATCTGAAACACTCCAGCTGCTGACATTTTAACAAACCTCACATAAATAAAGATGTTTTTTAATAGTGATTTCTAATTTATGTCCAAAATCTGAAAGGAAACATTCAGATTTGTTCTAATATCTTCTGGAGACTGATAAATCAATGACATGTTTGTACGGATGTAATTTCCTTATCTTCTTTACAAAGCACTTGGCCAGAGATCTCAGCTTCACAGTACATACAGAACATCACTGCAGTTTAATTTTCAAACAAGTTCAGACCCAGAAGCTGTGGCAGCATAATGACAGTTCTGATGGCAGGATTAATGGTTTCAGCTCCTACCCAGAGCAAGCAGAAAGCTTTCTATTTATAACCACATTATTTCCATATCGTTCATTATTTTGCAGGTATCCCAAGAGTTAAAAGTCTGAAGAAGAAACTGCAAAGTAAAAGTAACCAAGAATGCAAGGACTTCAAAATGCTAAGATCAGTAACTCCTCCAAATCTCCCACGGACTATTTCCACAAACCTAAGGGGTCGATAAAAATCTCATTGTATTTTATGCAAGAAGAAGACTGCTTTCTTTGGAGTCCTGGCCAAATTCTAATTACCTTCAGCCTACCTAGACTTCTCCCTGAAGTGTTAATGGGATGTAGTTTTCTTCACTTTCTGACCTAAATTGTTGCAAAGTGCTCTATTAAACAGCTGCCTAAACTTGGCTATGTTTTAGTGGGGAGCAAAATAATAATGGATTTATACAGAGCACACATACACATGCAGTAAGGATGCTACACAGGCATTAAAAACACTGTCATCAGAGGATGTTTTTAGCTGTGTGGACTGACCACCAGCTGTCTCAAAACAGATACAATAAGAGTTAATAATGAATGCAAGGTTTTATTTGTGATTAAAGACATTCTACTGGTTTGCATTGAAATTTATCCCAGGATTTGCTTGCGACTCTGCTTGCATGAAAACTAAGTCAATAAATGTTCACTGAAGTTAAAAATGGGTCTGTTATTCCATGGCTTTTTTTCCTCCGTAGAGCTGCAGGAGTAGTGATGTGCATTCAGTCCCCAGTGAGAATGAAAACTTACTGCACATAGATAAAAATTGCAACATAAAAATATTATTTTTTGATGGTACTCTCACTGGATTGTTCCTATGTTGTAATTGAGGTTACAGCTAGAATTGCAATAACCAAACCAAGTTTTAGAGTACTGTTTTTCCTCGCCATATCCACCCATCTCTTACTTTCTTGGACTCCCACTCTCAGTCACGCCTCAGGTTTTGCAATTTACACAGATGTATGGGATGAAGGCCCATCAAATGCTCAGAGATTTGTCTTTTGTCTTTCTAGTCCTCATCACTCATTAATGACACTCGCAGACATGGCTTTGACTCTTTTCATTTTTTTTCTCCTCCACTCCCTCTATTTCATGTTGCACAAAGAGCTGTGAAACAAAGACTCATCAAAGTCATCATTACACTACATTTATCTGCACAGAACTGCCTTTCTCATTTATTAGCCTTTTTAAACGTTCCAAGTCCTTCTGTGGCTGGATTCCCTCTCATTATTTTGGCTTCCTTGCCACCCATTGCTGACTATTTCTGCAACTGCCCTCCTCCTCCTTTCCCCCTTCTCATTTTTTTCTGGGCCAAATACCGCTATGCATAATCTTCATTTATTTGAATTCAAACAAAATAGCACTTTTTGTTATTGTTATCATAATTAAAATTTTAAATGAGTTATTGTTTGCACTCATTTTCATCTGTACAACTTATTAGTCCCTTTTTTCACTTTCAGAGAGTGAAAAATCTTTTCTAATAATTTATATATATTTTTAATAAAGTGTAAATATGAAACAACAGGATAACCTGATTTCTTTGCATCAAATTAACTGCAGAAATCCCTTTACATAAGTCTTTTGTAATCATAGTTTTTTATATATGAAAAAAATAAGTTAACAGTGAGAAAAACAAAACTAGAATATATATACGGTGGTACTGTTACCTACAGTTCTCTCATGGCCCATCCAAAGCCGAATGTCCCAAAATCATTACTTTACCCCATGACTGAGCAGCTGCTCCATGAAATGGTGACTCACTGGCTTTTGACAAGACCTTCTCTGTCTATAGCTGTCCTGCTAACTGGGAGGTTTTCCCTGACTCCACCTTTTTTACTCCCTGCTATTGGATATTTATACACATTGATAAAATCTCCCTCAAGCTTTCTTTTCTCCAGGCTGGTCAGTCACAACCCTCAGCCTCTCCTTATTTGTTAAATGTCATCTTCATGGTCCTTCACTGATATGTCCATATCTCACTTGTATGGGGGAGCCCAGCACTGGGCTTAGCATCCCGGATATGTCTCATGATACGTGAACAGTGGGGAAGGATCACCCCCATCAACCTGCTGGCAGTGTTCTGCCTAATGTATCCCAGGAGGCTGGTGGCTGCCTTTGAGTGCACGTTCCTCGCTCATGGTCAGCTTGGTGTCTTCCTGGACTCCCAGGTCTTTCTCTGCCAAGACGCTTTCCAGCTGGTTGGCCCCCAGGTGTATATCCTGGTGCCTGGGGTTATTTCTCCCCAGAGACAGGAATTGACATTTCCCTTTGGTGGACTTCATGAGGTGTTAGAAAGCTATCAGCAACATAGTGGTAATGTTAGACTCCGGACAGCCTTTTTGGTAAAACACATCGGAGCAAATTCTACTTCCATAAGAAAAAGATACTACCCAGCAACAACAGCAGAATCTGTAGCTTTAAAGTTAACATCTTGAATTAAAGCAGTGTATAATAGGATTGTGATTGGTTTCTTCTGATCTAACATAACATATGTGCCACATCGTATTCTCCACAAGACAAGGGAGATGTATTTCTGGAAGATCTGCTAAGAACGATTATGAACATTAAGAATTTTTTCGAACTATCTACTGGTATAGTAAGGTCAATAATGTAAGGCTGAGATGTACCACCTGAAACAGAACAGCCACAATAAAAATACAAACCACCTCTGACTTGGAGCAAGGTTATAGACAAAATGCCCTTGTCCTAAAATCTGTATCACCCTCCCGAAGATCCTTTCACAGTGTTGGTTTAATGCAAGACTCTCAGCCTCATCAGTGATTTTCGTCTGAAGCTGAAAACACAGGTCAGATTCTGTTATATGCTGATGCTTCCTTGTAAAAAAGAAAAGGTTACAAACCAAGGCTGCTGGAATAACAATCTGAGCATGAAAAAAAAAAAAAATAATTATTTCCTGCTACTGATCTCTTCATTTTTGCTGCACAGCTTTGTAATCTACAGGCAGTCAAAATGTGCAGGATTAATAACATCTGCAATCTTAGTGGAAGTCCCATGGGTTTTCCCTTTATCTGCAGGGATGACAAGGATCCCAAGCCATGACTGGTGGATGCAGACTGCCCGACTTCCCTTACTGCAGCCCTGAGGAAGCTACAGCACCCTTTCACCTCTAGCATATGGCAGTTTGAGGGAGATGTTTTCTCTGCTTTTATATGAATACAGAGAATGTGGTAGGAGCAGAATTATGCCTAAAAGGAAGATGTTTTGTATGTATATCCAACCTTCTCTTAAATAATTAAACATATATTTATAAGCTAACCAATTTCATTTGCTAACATGCAGACTTAAAAAACATGAGTGATTCTAAAATGTTTGTAAATTTTTCAGGCTACTCTATTTTTTCCACGTTGCTTAATAAAGCTTAATAGCTCTTCTCAAATTAAACTAAATTAATATGCCAGATGTACCCAGTTTTGAGCACACAGAGCCCCCAATGGTTTATAATAAATTAATACATATGGTTATGGTACGTCTTCACATGAAACTCTCATTTGCATGTTGGATGCCAAAATCTATTAGTTTTGCTTCATGGTCCTTACATTAAGTTTATCTCAAGACATCACTCTCCCTGCCGATAAGTACAATTAACTACATATTAATTTACAGTAAGTGGATTTTTGTATTCTGGTTCGTAACCAATGGATGCATGTTTACTGAAGTACTGTTCTAAATTCTAATATTTTCTTATTGCCCCACTAAACTTGTAATCCCTCTCCCCTGTGGGTTTCCATTTTCCAGCTGTGACTTGCATTGATTATTTTTTCTTCAGTTTAAGACCTGTAACAGTTAATACAGTTGCCATTGTTTTACATGGGCATTGGTTCAGCTGTCACATGAACCACAGGTTCTACTACAATTAAGCATGTACATAGGTGTTTTCAGAATCAACACGTCAGCAGCAACCTCTCTTTTTCATTTGTCATCCACTAAAAATAAACATTGGAAGCACAGATGCTCTCAACTATTTATTGAGCTGTTATTTCTAGAAGAGGCCAGACATGAAGACATCATGAATACTTACAGTGCAGATGTCTTCCAAGATTAGGAAGAAAAAGTCAGATCCTCTGTAGTGTTTGGTATTTCAGTTCTGGGTTCCATTTCAGATACAGATATCTAGAGCAGTTTGAAATATTGTAAAATATCCTATGTGGCTTTCAATTTCTGGTCTAGAAGGGTGCATTGTCCCATAGATCCTGTGTCATATCTGCCTGACTTGCATGGATGTCTCTCACATTCTATGACAATTCAAACGACACTAAGCACTCAACGTGTGGGTAACTGAGAGAAGCCGTCAGTGGATGAGAAGGACCTTAAGGCTAAAATTCAGCCTGAACAGACAACTTCATTTAGGTGTTCTCAAATGAGAGAAGCGTCCAAGTTTCCACTACAGTCAAAAGAGAGTTATTCAACAGAGAGATTAATTTGTCTACAAGTAGGTCATTAGTTCTATTTTAGAAATAGTGGGCTTAGGATAAGGCTTGGCCCCTGCCTGCTACTCCAGATGATCATTCAGTGTAACATCTACCAGCCATCCAAGTTGCATCTAAGCAAGCATCTATCCAGCTTGGATCACTAATGGAATTCAAAATGACTGTTATGTTCATGCATCTGAATCCCAGCCACTGATCCTGTTCAGCTCTAGGCTCCACTGAATATAATGATGTATTGGGTCTGGCTGGGTTGGGGTTAACTTTCCCCATAGCAGCCCTTACAGTGTTGTACTTTGTAGCAAGAACGGTGGTGTTGATGTTGCACCAGTGTTTTGGCAACTGCTGAGCAGGGCTTGCACAGCATCAAGGCTATCTCTCCAACCCCCCTAAGCCCAACAGACAGTAGGATGGGGATGAGCAAGAGGTTGGGAGGGGACATAGCCAAGACAGATGACCCAAACTGACCAAAGGAATATGCCATGCCATATGACATCATGCTTAGTGATAAAAGCTAAGAGAAAGGAGGAGGAGCAGGGGCATTTGTTATTTAGGAATTTGTATTCCAATGCAACCACTACACATACTGAGGTCCTGCTTCCCAGAAAGTGGATGGCCATCACCTGCTGATGGGAAGTAGAGAATAAATCTTTTTTTCGCTTTGCTTTACTTTGATGTGTGGTCTTTGCTTGTCTTTATTAAGTTGTCTTTATCTTGACCCATGAGTTTTTAATCTTACTTCCTCCCCCTGTCCTGCTGAGAAGAAGGAGTGATAGAGCAGCTTGGTGGGCACCTGGAGGCCAGCCAAGGTCAACCCACCCCAGCTGAATGCATACTGACATACAGAAAACTAAATACAAACATCCCATCCTAGGGGCCCAAAAACTTCCAAAGATTTCGCTAAAAGCGATTTGTACTTTATGTGATAAATACATCTATATACACATACACACCTATAGGACTATATATGTATCAACAGAGAAATAAAGATTTGAAGTAACCAGAAGCATACATGCCTGGAAATGTCCATTTTGATAGAACAGTGCTAATAAAAATACTTCCCACACACCATACTTACATTATACTCATATGTAGCATTTGGGGTCCAGACAGAATACTAGCAATGCCACCGTTCCTAAATAAATTTTCTGAACAGAAACTATAGGGAGAGGGGATTTTTGTGAAGCTAAACTCTTACCAATTTTGAATATGTCTCACCTCCTTTACAGACAGAGGTGAGGATATTCCTATATCCATCAACTATCTTTGAACGTTTCGTGACAGCTATAAAAGATAGGGACAGTTAAACAAATTAAATACAAGTAGTCATTTTTGTGAGTAGTAGCTTTCAGTGACAGCAAATTTGCCACCAGATCATTATTGGGCAAAGTATCCACAATATAGACACAACACTATCACTTCTTTTTATGGGAATGAGAAAAAACATTAAATCAAAATTTAACCATATGGATTTTCCCAAGATGTAACTATGATTAGGATATATTAGACACTTCATGAGAAGTAATGCCTAATTCATTAGCCAATTAGACAGCTTAATACTTGTCCCAATATTGCATCATATCTCTAATGATTTATTAATTTACAGCATCAAGATCAGCAGCTTACTCCTCTACAGAGAGCTCAAGGTAAGTCTTCTGGAAGAATAGGCATGTCTGCAGGATTCCCTGGAGACGTCAAGAGAAGCTATGCCTTTTTTGGGAGCCAGCAAGCCACAAGGTATTAAACATGTGATTCTACAGCTGAAATTGCGAAACTGTTGAATGGAAACCTTGTAGCAAATATTTTGCCTATTCAACATTTTTATATGGTGGGATCTATTTGGAGGAACTGGGTTTTATTCTACACATCTGTAGAGAATGAGACTGGATTTTAAGGAATGGGACTAACACTGAAGCTGCATCACTGGCCTGACAAACAACCTAACAAATTTGGAAATGATCCAAGAAAACCTTTGTGTTTCTGTTCCCTGATCCAGCTTTCTGATAGGCACTCTAGAGGCAGATATGAATCTTCTCACACTGAGAAGGATATTGGATCATGATAATTTAGTTCCTTCCAATAAGTATGAAGACCTGGATATTGATGCCTCTGCTGAGCTTTAGAATTCTTGAAGAATTTTTCCTTAAATTACTATCATGTTGCCTGCAGGGAGTTAAACTGATCAAAACACCTCAAGGCGTTGACCATCATGACAGTTAATCTGAAACACCTGCCCAAGCACCACCCTAATTCTGTTCAGCTCTGCTGAGCATGATTAGCTCTTCTTATTCAAAATATTGTTGAGAAGTGCTGGCCAAAGGCCAGGAAAAAAAGAATAACCTGGAGGTTACCATGAAAACTGGTAACTGTGGCTTTGCTTTCATCAGTGCACAGAACTCTATAGTCCTTCTAGAAATGGTCTTGCTTTCTACCACCCCTCTGGTAAACTTAACACCAGTGTCTCAGGTGAGAGCAGCTACGAGATGAGTGCTGATTTGGCTGGGGTAGAGTTAATTTTCTTCACAGTAGCTGGTATGGGGCTGTGTTTTGGATTTGTGCTGAAAACGATGTTGATAGCACAGGGATGTTTTACCTATCGCTGAGCAGGGCTCACACAGAGTCAAGGCCTTTTCTATTTCTCACCCCACCCCACCAGCGAGTAGGCTGGGAGTACACAACAAGTTGGGAGGGAGGGGACACAGCTGGTACAGCTGACCCCAACTGACTAAAGGGATATGCCATACCATATGATGTCATGCTTAGCATACAAACTGGGGGAAAAAGAAGGAAGGGGGATGTTAGGAGTTGTGGTGTTCTGTCTTCCCAAGTCACCATTACATGTGATAGAGCCCTGCTTTCCTGGAGATGGCTGAACACCTGCCTGCTGATGGGAAGTAAAGAATGAACTCCTTGTTTTGCTTTGCTTGTGTTCATGGCTTTTGCTTTACCTATTACATCATCTTTATTTCAACCCACAAGCTTTTTCATTTTACTCTTCCCATTCTCTTCCCCCATCCTGCTTCAGGGAGGAGTGAGCGAGCGGCTGTCTGGTGCTTAGTTGCCAGCTGGGGTTAAACCATGACAAGATGTCATCACCTCAGAAACACTGGCCAAGAATGAATAAAAGTGATGGGAGGATGAGAAAATGCAACACTTTTTGGCAGGCTCGCTTACACAAGTAAAAGCCAGAACTTTTGGTGGAAGTTCATCACTTTTTTTCTGAGACTTAAAAAGAAAGAAGTGGTTATACTTGGGTAGTTGATGCACTGTGAGATTTCCTGCTGTTCTTCTAACAGAAACAATCATCAAAAAGGACCATTCACCTTTTGTAACTATCTGCTATAAATGCTCAAAGGTCTCCGAGGTGGAGGTAAGATGTCCCTTCTAAAACTACATTAGCTGTTTCGAGCTGGATACCCTATTGGTGTTATTCTTCCCTTAACTATCCTTTTCCCACAAACATCTGGGTTTTGTAGCAATGCCATTAATAGCAAATCTTTTGATGTCCAGGTGGTTGAGGAGTTAAGTTCTTCAAGCAGTCATTGTCATTCTAGAAGTTAGGAGATCTATGTGCTGTTAGCTATGCTGCAAAATAGCTACTGGGTAATGAAGCCATCCAGTAGACACTTCTCTGAGGTGGATATCTGGTAAGTCAGGAGGTATAGTCTGAGAAACTGAGATTTTCACCAGTATGACAATATGTTACGACTAATACCGACATCATTATGAAATGTAGAGGATGACAGAGCATTTTTTAAAGGAGTCCCTTTCTGAGTCCTGGCAGCCAATGACTGCAGCAGTTCTTTCTATTCTGGAACATCTGTTCATTCTGTGGAGTTTAATATATATACAAATGGATCTTTTAAAAATGCAAATAGAAACTGAGTCACATGCCTTCTAAATTTTACATGTTTTGACTTGACAAAAGTTAATGGAAGACAGTCTCTGTTATAGCCATACAAACGTTGGTGTATATAAACTGCACACAGCAAAAACATAGAGTTGTAGCTGGCAGGTATGACAATGGAATCTAGTAACCTTTTAGCCGATGTTCTTTGCCATTAGCACAATTCAAGGGATGCACACTACTGCATATAAAAATAAATTGCTGTCTCTATTAGAATGGAATAGCTAAACTGAAAAGTTTTCCAAAAAATACTGTTGGCCTAACAGTAATAGAACGAGTATAATTGGCCTTGTTCCAGCACTTCGTACAGCTTGAGTTTTACCCTAAACCACTAAATTTCATCTGAATAATCATGACTCTTTCAATACTAGAAATGTGATTTTTAAGACTTCCACCATTTCTCTAGGGAGCAAAAACACTTCACGTGCCATGCGCCTAAATACAACAGTCTGAATTTTAAGCAACCAGCATTTGCAAGGAAATGAAATGCAATCTAAAGACCAGGGCTTTTTCAAAGCAGTTATTTGCAGAATAATAAGGCTTACTGGGAACTGCAATGTAGTCTGGGAAAACCTGCAAATAGTAGAGAAAATCACTGAATGGAATATTCATTATTTGCCTAGCTCTAGTCACTACCTCTCAAATGTTTCTGCTACACAAGGGAAGGACTGTTTAGTGTCCAATAACATTAGACAAACCCCAGTAACACAACAAACCTTCAGTTTTAGGTACTCTTCATAGACAAGCGCAAGACTGAGGTTCATGTGTGAGACACCCTTCAGAGTTGTGGTTTCCAGCTTTGCATCTTCTGTGACAGAGGACCATGATTAATGCAGTATCTTCCACAATCTGACTGCTCAAAAAAGGTGGAAAAAACTAAGTAATTTTCTGGCCTGATGGGATTTCTATTAGTTCCCATCCTATCTCTCTTTATTTTCTAATCAAGCCGAACATTTTAAGATCAGTTTTCCAAACTATTGTTATTATAGAGCTGCTCCCAAATACGACTCCTCTAATGAAGAGAAGTCACCTTCCAACTTTCTTTTTTATTCTTTTTCCTTTTTTTTCATGAGCCATTTTGAGCCATTTGTATTCATTTGTTCTTATTCCACTGTTGTCTTTTAGTTTAGCTTATACTTTTCTTGCTGTTCTTAACTCCTTGATGCATTTGCACTCTGCTGTGCAGGGCTAAGCACAGTCAAATACAAAGGCTTCAAATTAGCAAAGCAGTCAAATCTGCATTTAATTTTAATGTGTGTGTAAGAGACTTGTCTAAGTTAGAATTTAAGTACATAAGGCTTCGTATAGATAAACTGAAATTTGTTCTTTAGGGCAAAATATTTATCTGACAGTCATGCCTTTTCAAACATCTGTTTAATCCACATTGCAAACTGGTGTCAATACCCACACAGTTACAAGAAGAAATAATTTACAATGATGATATTTTATTTTAGGATATTTTTGTAATTTTATGCATTTGGGCTAAATTTTCCTGTTTGGTTACGTGACTAAAAGATAATTTCCATGAACGCAAGTGAGCATAGAGGAATAGTGATGGGCACAGGGTGGTTCCCAATAACCTCATCAGAGACATGAGCCCCTGTCCTGGTCCCTCCTGGGGCTGTCCCAGGGGAACCTCAGCCCCATGGGTTGGGGGTGACAGCAGTGGGAGAGCACCTTACAGACTGGTGGGGTCACTGCTTATGGGAATTGTGGGGTGAAAAGGAACAAGATTTGGGGATTGCACAAAACTTACTATGTGATGTCTAAGGGAGAAACCAAAGGTGGGGACAGGAGGAGATCACACAGAATCACAGAATCATAAGGGTTGGAAGGGACCTCAGGAGATCATCTAGTCCAACCCTAGGTAAACCCCAAGGTAAACAAATGTAGGAAAACAGAGATAAGGGAACAAAAAGTACATATGTGTGGCCATGCCCCACACCTGATGGACACAGTCTGTTCTGTTTCTCATTTAACTCTATTTCTTTGGTGAGGGGCTCTCTATTCTGCATGTGTGTGTGTATATGGGGCTCTGAGTGCCAGCAAATGGGGTGGGCCTAGGGCTCATCGGGGCCCATGTGTCTGTGGTGCCAACTGGAGTGACTGGAGCATGTGTACGTCATGTGGGTGTGTATGTCTGCGGGTGTCCACTAGCAAACATCAAGCCAGACTAGGTGGAAAGTAGAATTTGACACTTGGAAGCCAGGTGTCAGGGTAGCAATAAGCCTGGATTGGATACAGGAGGGATCCAAGGGTCTGTGAGTTGGATGCTGGAGGGACAAGGGGGGACCAGCTAGGGGGCCACAACGATAGATCTGAAACAGCTATTAGAGAGACGCATTGCATGTGTGTGTGTGTGTGTGTGTGTGTGTGTGAGTGAAGTGGTCTCCACCAGCAGCTGGAGTGGGGCTGTGGCCTCAGGGTCTCCTGTGTCCATGTGCCAGCAACTGGAGAGACTGGGATCCAGGGGCAGGTATTGGGCAGAGTGATGGCCTGAGCCTAGCCTCTGGCCGGATCCAGACTGCACATATGTGTACATATATATATATATGTTTCCCAGTAGCAGACCTTCATTCTGATGAGCCAGATGATGAGGCTATTTGCGTTGACTGTGTTTGTGCGAGTTCTGTTTTCTTTATGTGTTGATAAGTGCGACCAGGAATATGCATATGTATAAATGTATTGAATATGCATAGATGTCTCTCTGTGTGCGCCTGTATGGAATACATGTTCAGCCTCGCTTCTGGCTGGACCTGGGAACAGAGCTGCAGCAGCCTCACGTCTGTCAAGCTAGGGCATTAAGAAACTCCTGACATCTTCTGCAGGTCTTTACTACAAGTTACCTTTGACAAACATGTAAAATAACCAAAATAACAAAAGCATTTCTCAAATCTGAGTTAAGGAACAAATACATGAGGATCTTCGAGGCCTAAGGAAGGCATTAGAGAGGCAAATTGGCTTTTGTTTGAGATATCTATTTTGACATTGTTTTTTAAAAAATGTTAGTTAAATTTGCCCAACTCTATGTGTCCAAAAGTCAAACAAACCCAGAATTTTCCTCAAAGGAGACTGAGCACAATAGATGTGTATGCATACAAGCAGAAAGGCTAAAATAAATTTGCACAGGGCTGTACACACATCTATCTGATGGTTGCTGGGGAAAGCAGGACTGAGCGTTCTTGCAATGCATGACCCTGAATATGTGCAGCTCTGGCCATAGGGGTAATTATAGCCTCTGCAGCCCCTTGAGCAAATCTGAGCCTACAGGCATCAATTCATTCCTGACCCACCTGAGATTTAAAGACTCGGCTTGACAAGAATAACAGTATTTGTACCATATGCAGCACTTTACTAAAATGAAGAGATACTACAGAGGCCGTTAGGCACACACCAGGTTTCTATATATTAAACACACATGCAACGTGTGCAAGGAAGCTACATTGCTACTGCAGTTTTTCACTGTCAAAAGTTGTCACCTATAAAGTATGGGGAAAGCATTAGTAATGGTGCCATCTTGTGTTTGAAATTTGAAAATGTTGCATAACTTTTTGTTGTGATCATCTCTAACCAACTTTATGAAGCCAGAGTGTATAAGAGAATTCAGCCTAAATTTGATTGTCAGAGAAGAAATCAGGTTTTGAGCCTTTATTCTGCAAATCAGTTTATGTTTAAACATATGGGTTTGGATTTTAAATGAATATTAAGGATGATTAATCTAAAAGAACTCCATAGACATTTTACTGCAAGGGATTGCTATAAAATTTTCAAAAGCGAAAGCTAAGTAAATGCAAAATCTTAGGACCACCAAGAAGGGCCGGCAAATTGCCCAAATATTTCCCACCTATTTCCTCATACCTAAAGTAACATAAAAAGGCAAGAAAAATGCAAACTTTTGCAAACAGAAATAAAGCTAACAAGCCAGCACCAGGGACATCTGCCTGCAAACACAGAGGAAGTCTCAAACAGAATTTGCTTTTAGTGAAGGTGATTTCTTTTGTCAATAGACTTACAAGATGCAAACAGCGCAAAGAACTATGAAAACATCTCAGCATCCAGATAATCATATGTGCAAAACACCCAAAGATATTTCAATGCACACACACATGTCCCAGAATACTGAGAGATCTAGGTAAAGTAAAAGTACACTTTCTTGCATTTTTTTCATTTTCAACAATTTTTATCTAACAGTAAACAGTCCCGGAATGTGATACATTTTGCATTTGAACATTTATTTCATAATTTCTACTTATCTTGGGCATGCAAAAACCAGCTTCAGAAACTCAAAGCATATGTTGAGCTTGACCCTAAATATGAACTTAACCTGATTTCAATGGAAACAGCTTGAGACCCATTTTACTTAGATGTCATCTATTCACAATATTTCAGTTATATCAAGTAATTAATTACACTGTGTGGCAGATGAGGCTGCACTAACTATTGAAAAAAAAAAAAACCAAACCAAAACCCAAATCAGCTTTCCTTAAGACCTTAAAATATTTACTTGCTAAAATTTATAACACAGATTTGTTGTGTACAGTTTGCTGATGGATTCAGGGAAAGAAAGAACAGCTTATATAGCTTATTTTTTATGTTAGCTGTTGACGTTTGAATTGCAAATCTCTGGATGCAAAATGTTTTACAATAACTGCTGAGCTGCAACATACCCTAAAGGAGTCTTTCAGTGTGGCAATAAGCAGAGTATGTTATCCTTGATCTGACCATATACTCCTGTTGGACAGAGTTCAGTAGCACTTGGCTGGGCAGTATTCTCATCGTGCATGGAGTAAAATGTGACCACTTGCAAACCACAGGCTTTAATTTAACTCTTTTCTGATGTTGCTAGATGTGCTTGGTGTATTCTTGCCATCAACTTTTTATTTAAATATGCATTATAAAACCCAATCCATATTTCTATTAATATTAATAAGAATGTGATTGCAACAACTATGGAATAATCTACACAAGTTGGTTTCAGTGACAGCAGCCTTGATCAACTGCTTCTCCATCACTCTCACAAATGTTTCTGGGTATTTTTTCCATAATTCTCTCAGGGCATGGGGAAAAACTGTCTTGCAAGTGATTAACCTGATATTTTCCCATTTTTAAAGCTGTCATAACATCTGCAGATTACTTCATCATGGCAGTGGGTAGAAAACTGATGAGTTTTACTCCAGCACTTACTGAAAATATTACTCCTTATTCCCAAATCCCTTCACTGCCCTCCCAGTTTGTCCTAGTACCCACCAGGGCCCAACTCCACAAATTCCTTTAGTCCCTTAATCTGCCTGTTGAGGGACTGCCTTTGTACTGTGTTATTCTCTACAATGTTGTTAACACTCTCAATTAAAATCTCAAATTAAAAAATAACAGTTTCTGGTTTGTTTGGGGTTTTTTTTTGTTTTTTTGTTTTTTTTTAATTTGCTTTTTGAGGGGTTGCTGTTGTTCTCTTTTAAGGGCCCCTCAAGCTCTATTACAGATCTGAACTTTCAGCAGCTTCCATGGATGCTCCTCTTGGATTCTTGGCTTATTTTCAGCTCTACTATTTAACAGTTATCTTTTTTATTTATCTGCCTCTTAGATTTATTTAGATAAGTTCACCCACACCGGTACCTAGTAGAATATATTCAGGGGATCTCCTTCTATTTATAACCTATTTCCAGACCAGGCACACAAAACAAAGTGGTCATATTTTTACAAAACTAAGTTATGTTCTGATTTTGGAGCTGCAATTCACTTTTTATCAGGCTATAAATGAAAAATACATTGGGAGATAGACTTGATTTTATGAGTTATGGTTTAAAACAGAGGTTATTATGAATATTTTGTACAACACTATTTGTGTGGGGAAATTGCAGCTCATATTACTTTCAATAAATTATAAATAAGATCTTTAAGAGATCTCTCCTTGAGAAAAAAAAATATAAAAAAAATTCAACAAACCGCACTGTGCCAAGAAGTAGAAAGATCACTTCAATGCTATGGCATGATGGAATTTGCTAACTAACTGCTAAAATTTATGAAATACTGAGTGGAGAATCTGTCTACTGACCTGAAAATAAAATGAAAAATATATAGACAGTGCAATAAAGTATTTAAAACAATCTGACATAGGGACCCCTCCCAAAAAAAAGCCCAACCAACAAAAAAACCAAACCAAACCATCATCTCCAACAAAACTCTTCTGTTGTTTAGAGAAAAAGGACTACTGTAGTATCTAGTGGGGGGCTATGAAGTGTTTTTTAAGATGTCTTGCGAAATTAAGTTGAGGAGAAAGATCTTAAAAAATCAATATTTGAATGTGAATATGCGTGCGAAAAGATATTTTCACAACATCTTCAACACATGGACCTCAAAAAATTCATCAGGAAGAGTGATGTGTATCTACATGCTGGTGATGTAGCCCAAGGAGTGTGAAAGTTTAGGAGACACCATGCACTAACCTCCCTCTACACTTCACTGCAGCCCCAAAAGTCGACATTTTCTATACCAGCTTCCTCAAGCTGGAACTCCAAATGGAGTTAATTCAGTGGCTTTGCAATAGACAGACACTACAAAAACAGCTCTTTTTGTTAACATTAGTCATCATTTCTTAAAAGTGGAAAAAAAAATCCATCAAACAATGATATCAGCTAAGGAAATGTATTAGCAGAAATTTTTCTCTGCAGATATTTGAATCACTTGTATTTCTGTTTTGCTTAAGCCCAGGTGGGACATCACTCCCCACGACTGAGCAAAACCAAAATCTATGGATTTTACAGTAGCAGAAGAAATAACACAATTGTTCCTTATGTGATCAAAGTTGGTTAGAGAGAGAAACTAAGCCATCAGCTCAGGAATGGGGACTTTCCATCAGAGAAACACGGAGGATACTGGGAATATGGTGAGAAGACTGAAGAGAAGAAAATGCAGTTATGTAGAGTATGAGCAGTAATGTATCTTGGTTCTCAAAGTCTTCTGCATTTAAAGAATAGATTCTGGCAACCCTCTTTGTCACTAAACTATTGAAGGATGCAAGCTCTCGACGTGATTAAATGTGTTAAAGTAACAGCCTGCTGACTCATGGCTACATTGCATTGAAAGGATCTAAATATTTTATGAAGCATATAATGAGCAATGAACTGTGTAGCATTTCAACACTTGCTTACAATTCCAGCAATTACAAACTAAAGCACAGTGAGTCTTTAAAAGGGGAGAGAGAGGGAGAGAAAGAAGAAACACCCTAAACTCCAGTACTGCTGGCTAATAGCTTTTACAAATAATTCTGAATCAGTCCATAGAGGATCAAAACCTAGAGGGTTATATTAAGAGGTTGCAAGGTGGCAGAAGAACCTCACATCAGTACAAAACAGAGGAAAACAAATCTGCTCGTTAGGGCAGTTTTTGTGTCATCAGATTTCAATTCCCCCAAGTCTTAGGGTGATGTATAACAGATATGCCACAAGCAACTCTAGTGGTGATTTGAGGCAGTGTACACAACAGGATCCTTTGAGCAACAAATCCATCCCATAAGCCATAAAGCTTCATGTTGCTCTCTTTGATCCTCATCACTATGATGGCTGACACAGGACTACAAGCAGTGATTGATAGAATAAATTTAGTCCAAGCAGCATTTCATAGATGAGTTTTTTATCTTAGGCTACTTGAGAAACATACTGCAGCATGATTTTGGATCCGGTCTTCCCTTCTGATGTCTCTGATGGGTCCTTTTTTTCAGTAAGTGAATAAATAAAACTGCTCTGTGTCTGACATTTCTAATACAGTCCCAAATTCCTATATTTCATTATGTACTTCAGCCAAGTATTCCACTAACCTCTGCAGCTCTGTGGCAAATTAGGATCCCATCATCCACCTGAGTCTCAATTACCAGCTCTGTTGCAATTAGCCACAGAATTCCTTAGTCAAAATCAGACCAAATTACTTCAGACAGAACCACTTGCCTAAATCCTTGTCAGGTAAGGACTTTTTCCTATGCTTTTATATTGTCTGTAGAACTTGATTGTAAATAATAATAAAAAAAACCCTGTACTTAGAAACACAGCCTAATTTAATTTGGAAAAGGGCATTGCCTAGTGCAACCTCCAGATGAAAGAAGGGCCAGCTTCAAAATTGGATTTAACTCTGAAGTTAAACCGCATTTTTGACTGTCCTGAAACGGTGACTTTTTTTTCCTTATATCTAATTGGATTCTCCCTTACTGCAAGATGTGCATGTTGCCTCCAGTTGTTTCCTTGTTCACCTCTGAGAAGAGTCTGTCTCTTAGTCTCTACATGTTCCCAGTAAGAAATTGCAGACAGCAAGACGGTTCCTCTTCTCCCTCTCTTCTCCAGCCTGAACAACCCAGCTCTGAGGCTCTCCTCCCATACCCTGGCCAGCTTGGTGGCTATTTGCTGGGCCATCTCCAATATATTAATGCCCATCTTGCACTATAAAGCCCCCAAGAGAGGAAAATACTGCAGATGTAGTCTGAAAAAGGCTGAGTGGAAGGAACTGTAAGCATTAAAAAAGTGGCTATCCACCAAAGAATCACAATCCACCGAAGAATCACCAGACAAAACCAAATGGCCTTAAAAAAAAAAAAAAAAAAAAAAAGGAAGCTTGAAGCTTTAGTTCTACAGTTGTAGGAACCCACAACTTCCTTCCTTACAGGAAGCATAGTATGAAATTTCTGACCAGCAACACAAAAATAAAAATAAACAAATTTCTTTTTTTTTAAATTAAAAAAATGGTATTTACATCCAACAATATGATCGTGGGACAGCTAGGAAAAAGGAGGATGAATGTGCAAGAAGAGGCACTGTAAATATATCCAGGGCTCAATTCCCAACTCCCACCACTACAGCTGGCAATAGCAGACCTTTCCTAGTTCTGCTTACCTGCAGGGCAGGGTCCGTTTGGCTGCAGAAATCCTTTATTGTAGCCAATATTTCTGTTGACATCAGAAGGCTGGTTTGGCTCTAGGTGAGTAAGGTGTCTCTCAGACTTCCTCCTCACTTGGCATGTTGGAACTGCTGTATGACAAACTAGTCCATCCTTTAGAATATTTTCAGATTTCTGACTTGTGTTTGCTTTGCAGTTGTATACAGACATGCACTGGGTACAGCCAGCAATGAGGATAAGAATGATTCTCGGAGTACATTTTATATATATTTTCTTTTCTTCATATTTTAAATTTCAATACAAACAGAACAGATGTGGACCAGCTAGGTCTGTAGCAGGTTAAAAGGCTGCACTCTACTGTTCAAAAACAATACTGCACAGCGTTTCTCAAATCAATCTATTCTTGAATGCTTCCTTTCTCTATGCAACTAAATTTGCATATCCTGCAGCTGAAAAAGGCATAATTAGTAATTTGTGATTAATTTAAGCGGTAGCAGCTATAAAAATCTTAGGTATTTACATAGTTCTCATAAATTAGAGTCACAAACTGTAATTTGTTAAATTGAAATTCTGCTAAAAGCTTGCATTTACATAGATGTTCAGATGTTAAAGTGTTGACACGCATTTTAAAATCAACACTGCTGGCACATTCATAATTCATGCCAATGAGCTGGAAGGTTTACTTGGGAAGTTATTTGGACAGTGAAATATGATGGCCAGTAAGAGCTGCCATTGTAACCACTCTCAATCAATAAAAACATGCATCTTCTTTATTAAAAGTTGAAGATATTTCTACGGAAAATCTGCATGCATGATGATTGCCGAAAACAGAGCTACACTGATTGATGTAGCATAATATCTCGGGCTAATCTCATGGTCCTGTTTCATATTCACTATCTGCAAGAAAAAAAAGGTCAGGAAATGGGTTGCACAAGCCTGTCTGGACAAGTCAGCCCTTGGTACTTGATGAAAGTTTGCAGATGAAGACACCAAACAAGGTGTTCACTTCAAGAACTGAATATAAAAAATGTAAAAAGTCAAAACTGTCTCATTTTAAGATCTGTGTCAGTGCATCTGAATTCAAAATGGAAAGGTCATGTTAAGGTCTGGGAAAGCTCTTTTCTATAATGTTGCAACTGTCAGTGGTACTAATGCAAATAGTGAGATGGTTAATGGACTGAAAGAGAAACATCAATGCCAGGTCACCCATTAGCTGACACAAGTCAACACAGAACTAGAGAGGCATAGCTAGCTTTATGTCCTCTAAGAATCTGTCATCTAACATATTAAAAAAAAATAAATTACTTCTTAGCACTGAAGAAGCAATGTTCTAGTATTTTAAAATACTAATATGAAGAGTCTCCTGGGTAGATCAGTGATTTTATTTCTGTTTTCAAATAACTCCCTGTGTAACCAGATATGACTAACTTATGACTGCGTGACTATGCATACAAACTATATAACTATAAAGTAAGATGCTATAGAATTTCCTTCTAAAAGGTCAAAAGTGTTCTGTAAGAGCAGAAAAAGATAAAATAGTGTTGAAATATGCCTGCTGTATAGCTAAACCAAATGTGGCAAAAGATGGAAAAGTAAAATGCCCAGTCAATCCTTAGTGATGGTGCCACATGGGATGTTCTCCCAACTGTCTTCAGGAATATCTAGGAAAACACTTCTTTCTGCCACTGCTATTTATCCACACAGGACAGGTGAGGCAACATCCTCTCTCTTCACTCAGCAGAGGATTTGAACAGAGTTGCCCGGATTCATCTCACTTGTCTGAAGTGCTGACACTAGGAACAGTGTTTGTTTCTCTTAATTCAGTGAAGGGTAAAGACAGACTACGCAAAGCCCAGGTGAGATTATAGGTGGGCTGAAACTCCCTCTGAAGACATCTCATTTTTTTTTTCTCTCTCTCTCACTTGCAGAGAATCAGCTCTTTTCCCATCCAATTGTCTGAAGGGTGGTGAGATGGATCAACACCTTTGTATTTCAAAGAAAAACAAGTACGAACTCTTGCCCTATTTTCCAATACTTTTAGGTTTTTTTTCACTCCTCTTTGATCTTGTTCCTTGTTGAAAAACTGCATATGCACATCTCCATATACTCCAGCCTTTTACCCACGGAGATACTATAGAAATTTATATCCATCTTTCATTTTATCAGATTGCCCAACCCAAGCTTGATGACATTCTGCTAATATTGTACCTATATTGATGCCTATACCCAGAGGCAATCTTCCAATAGGACAATCTTCTCTCTTGGGTTCTCTTTCTGTCCGACTGCTCTGCCAGGGCCCTTGCAGACCCTAGTATCTTCACAGTCGCTTATCTCTGCCTGCCTCTATCCAAAAAAGCACTGAAACAGTTGGTTGCATACAAGAGTCCCATCAATGTTGACTTGAATCTGATACCTGATACCCTTCAGCATTAGATCACAGGTATGAGCTGGGGCAATGCCCTGGAAACTGGCTGTAACAGTAAACTCCTGATGGGTCCAACAGTGTTGAAGAATATCATCCGACCAACCGACATGCAGTCTCGTGCTTTGCACTGTGGTACTTACCATGGGGCTAGGTATCCATAAGGTTTAAAAGATGTGTGTGACAGTAGCCAAGCTTCTGACTGTAGGTGTTGAGAATACTTGTCAATGAAAGCAAAAATTTAATAGAATCAAAAATATTACATCAGATGTCATTTTCAAAGTTATAATTGTCTATTTTTATTTTATTTGATTTATGCAGTATTACATTTTGTTTCTTACTCTGTAGCACTTTGCTTGAGATTGAGTCCCACAATGTAGTCTACTGTAAGCTCCTTAGAGAACAGAAAATTATGTTATCGGTGCTTAATTTTCGTGCACAGCTTGCCACAGTGACTCTCTCCTTAGAACAGAAGCTGAGTTATTTGTTACTGCAAAGCATGCTGCTGATAATAAAATTAGAGGTGATGCATGCTCATATTTTCACTATTACCAATAAAGCTTAGCTCCCATGTGTTTAACGGTTCTAATCTTCACAGTGATCTGCTTTATAAAATGCCAGGCACCCATAAGTTTCCACAGAAGTCAGCGGAAAGAGTATGCAGCAGTTTTGAAAATAGATTTTGAAACCAGAATAATCATATAATCCAAATTTTTTCATCCTCCTGGCCCCATAAAACATATTTAGATGCTTACATAAGTTTTTAGAGACTTTCTTATAGACAGCTGTATCTTAAAAGAAATTAAAATTTTCTCTGGTTTTTGATATTGGCACTATTAAATACTGCTACAATGTTCAAGGGACATTTTAAAATTTTTACCTGTATTTCTTGGGGGAGGCGTTAGTTTAACTGACTTTTGCATCATTTGAGTTACGAGTTTCACATAATCAAAACTGTATAAGTTTACCTCCATTTCTGAGTTTTTATCTTGTTATTTAAATACAATGGCCAAAACCTGCTTGCCAGAAGTTAAATACTTTTTTTGCAAATATTTGTTATATAAAGAAAAAGAACATACAGTATACGGTGACAGACTTGTTATTCAGTCTAAGAAATTTACAGTAGATCCATCACCATGGGTTCAATGGTCAACACTCAATGAGAGCCAAATAATATTCTTTTTCATTTTATTTTATTTTTAAATTATGTGCCCATATATCGTTGCATTATATCTATTGTTAAGCCACTGGGATGGTTTATCTGGGGGACTATCAAATGCCTGTCAGTGAATAGCGTGAGAAGGAGATGAACCAAGTTTCTGTCAGGAATGGTTTAGTCTGAGATGATCTAGGGAGGG
>NW_009259435.1:913855-914867 GCF_000687185.1 Egretta garzetta | reverse complement strand
GAAAGAGGGTTGATACAGGAAGGAATTGTCACTGGAAGTCCACTGCTTCTATCAATATATTTTAATAAAAAGAAACAGATTAGCTTATACCGTGCTAACATATGCAGTTCCTTACATATACCGTTATATATATGAGATAGTTTGCTCCTGTATAGTGAAGGGAAAAGGCAGATGGTTGCAGAGATAAATTTAGATTAATGTTTTAATCCCCAGCTGGTAAGACCTGGCACTTGCAGTTGGAGCTGGTGGCAAGGATTAGCGTATAGGAACACATAGCTGATTGCAAAAGTGCCTACAAAACATATTAATTGATACTCCCACCTGCTCTCAATCCATTTCACTATCGCGCTGTCAATACCTAGCTTTGCCTCTTGTCTCTGGCACAGATTATACTGACAGCCTCAATTCATACTCTTCTGTCTCTACTACCTCTGATGAACAAGCACAGAATAAAATTGTACCATTGAAATACAACAGGGATTTGGCTCTGGTGAATGTGCCAGATGCAGATCAGTCATCAAGACCTGATTGTCTTAAGCAAACACACTCTTTGGAAAGTATCTTTTAAACTCCTCCCAGTTTAGACGACACATATGTAAACAGAAAACTAGGGGAATCATTTGGGCAGGCTTTTGTCCCTATCCCAGAGCACAACTCAGCTGCAGATGAGGAGAAAAACTACCTGTTTTCAAAAATGCTTACATTTTGAAGTGTGGTAGACACTGTCTAGTGTTTTCAAGGGTATTTTAACACATTTTTAGGTGCTTGAGGTTTCCAAAAGGTTCAGTCCAGCAAGGGATTTCCCAAGAATTCTTTCCCAAGAATTATTACCATTGGGTCTCCCATAAAACACAGAAGTATCTGTTTTCTTTCCAAGGTGGTGATGGTGTAGCCCAATCTGCCCTCAGGTTGTTCAACCAGGACAGAAGAAGTCTAGGTGCAACAGTCGCAGCCTCTAGGCACTTAAAAACAATTTGCAGGATAATTCATGAATCAGTGAACCAGAGATTTG
>NW_009259435.1:909069-913816 GCF_000687185.1 Egretta garzetta | reverse complement strand
CCGTTCCTTAGCAGAAGGAACTGAAGAATTCAAGTATCCAGAAAAATAAGGGATAGAGGGACTCAGCAGCTGAATAGTTATAGAAGTGTTTGGAGATCAAGGAATTTTGAGAGTCTGCTTCTGTTCCTAGGACTGTTCAAAGTTTTCTGTTAAATTGAAATTATTTGGTGAGCAAGGAAGACAAATACTGACTAAACCCCATATACACAGAGCTGGAAAAATTTTCTCCAACTTACTGGTTAAAGTAGAATCCATGCCACAGATAAACATTTGAGCTTTTGTGAGATTATCTGACTCAAATAAGTCTTTGGGGGCTATATCTGGTGAAATGCACTAAAAGTGTGGTGTCAGCATCTAAGGAAGTCAAAGAGAAGCACTTCAACTTGTGTCTGGTTCAAGAACTAAACCAAATTTTGGAAAACTTTGCAGCATTCTTAAAGGTAGTGGAGGTTCATAGGGGTAAATGTAACACTTTTCAGAATAAGGTGTGTGCACAGATGCAACTCCACTTAATTTATGCATCATACTTGCAAATCTAAATCAAGATCCAAATCCAATTACTGCAGCAGTAACTTGCTCGGTCCCTAACCAGAAACCTCTACCAATGATTCAGTCTTCTCATTCAGGATGCCATGTCTTCGGTAGTGGCCACAGCAACCATATCCTCCTTCACTCACTATGATTAATTTTTTAAATTTAATTTTATTATTTTTTAAATAATAATGAAAAATAACCTTGTCTGAACTTTCCCTAGATTTAATTAATGCTATCACCCCCCACCTCTGAATTACCATTCCTCTAACATTGTCCCAGACCTATCGAAGATTTTAGATACAACTTTTTCTATCTCCAGGCTCAAGCTCTCTGCACAGTTGTTCCTGCTCTTGGGAACATTAGAAAATCTCTCCCTAATTGGTCATAAGCTATCTTTTAAAGGTCATACCCATGATTCTTCTTATTCACTTGAGAGCAATTCTTTTAAAGGGCAGGCCTGGGTGCAGATTTATAATCATGTTTCTGCATTGTTGCTGGATGGAAAAGAAGAAAAAACATAAGCAATCCCGTAGGGAAGTCAGCTGTCATAAGATATCCAATCCATAAGACTCTCAACTGAGTTCCAGCAAATTCTTCAGAAAAGGTTCCAAACTCCTCTGAATTTTTCTCCATGCTGTGAAACTTTGGACATTTATGTCTAGTCACATGAATTCACTTTTATAAAATTGATATTACATCCCAGAGCTGACTTCTTATCTGTCAATCAAGAAGTTCTTTTAATAATATTTGAAAATACTAAAGGGCATTTATTTATCCTTTGAAAGAAGCAATTTAGGTCTCAGCAGGTAATTTGCATATGTCACTAGTTTAACTAAGCAAGGATTAGCAAATTAAAATGTAATTAGTTTTTTTTGCATAATTTGTCAAAATTATATGCTTTATGTAAGTGACAGGTGGGTGGTAAAGCTTTTAATACAAAGTGTATTCCAAAAGTTTCTCTGACTTTATAGGAACTTCAGTGGAAAAGTAACTATTTTACTATTTTATTTTGGAGAATACATTCTATCACAAACTCCTTGTTATTGTAGAAGAATTAGACAACAGTTTGTCCAAACTGTAAGACAATTTACTTTTCTTTTTCATAAACTCCAGGAGAACTTTAGGATGCTACCCAGAAAAGCTGAGAGTCTCATCAGGCTAGACAGCTTGTCAGACAAACAATAAAAAAAATGCAATTACCATTTTACCAGTGGAATACCATAGTCCAAAGGGATTATGCAACTTGTTCAAAGTCATGTAACAAAAAGCAGGAGATGGAACTGGATTATCTGGGTCTCAGAGCAGCTCCTTCAGTGTAGTCAGTGCCTTCAAACTCACCTCAGACTGACTTTCTCCCAATCACTGCAACACATTCAGGTTCATGCATGTTCAAAACTATGCATAGAGGTGATTTAGGCTATGTGACCTGAACAAGTGTGTGCAGTATTAAGAAGATATAAATGTATAATTTTGTATATTAAACTCATGGAACGTCAAAATAATTGAGCATCAGAGAAATGTTTCAGTAAAACTTATATGTGAATTGTCTATATTTGGTTACCCTTCATAGAAATTGCTTGATCTCATAGATGTGTGTTTTCTATTTAATATGCTGACATGAGATATTGTAAAAAGGCATAACTGTGAGACAGCCAAAAGGAGAAAGCTCCTGACTCTTATTAGTCACACACTGTTAGAGCATTTCCTACATTGTATAACAACATAATGCAGGGTACTTCTGCAGAGACCTCTTAAATTTGACTAATGAACTGCCACACACAAGAACTTGCAGCATTAACAGCATCTACTCATTAGTCAGCTGAGCCACCTGAAAATAAAGGTAGACTTGTAATCAGGATTCTCAAAGCATCAAAAGTTAAATTCATTGCAAAGTGGTCCAGTGAGGCCTCCTTAGCATATTCAGTCTTTAGTGCACCCTAAAATGTTTATTGTTAACAGTAGTGTATGTACTTAATGCTTGCATGGCATCATTTTGAGAGCACAGGGAGGAACCCTTGTTGCTTTTGCAGAGGAAAGAATACATGGAAAATCAGCTTGGGCTCGTGGCCTGATCCAAAATGCATCTGGGATCAATAGAGCGTGCACTGATTTTAGTGGATTTAGGCTGTGTGATGAAAAGAACAAAGGGCTACTCTACAGAAACAATTCTGAACATTAGAGAGCCCATTTCAGCACAGGGAGAAGTACAAGGGTAATGCTGATGGCTCATTTTCTTTCTTTGCTGACATCATGTCTCCAATAGGAAGGAATGCTGCATTAATTCAACTCAACTTCTACAAATAACACAACTGATACAAAAATGGCAAGTTTCATTTTTTTTCACTGGCTAGCAACCACAAGGGACCTCCTGAGAGCTGGCCATCTGCCTAGGTATGGGAGTGGGAGGACTCCAGTCACAGCTACTGTGGTCCAGCCAGCAGCTATAGCCAGGCAGGTATTCCTACCTGTTTAAAACTGATAAAAATAAAACAATGGTCTTTTTTTTTTTAAAATTCATGATATTATTTTATTCCTTGAGCTAGATCTGATAATCCAGGAAGCCACCTTTAACCCTAAATATCAGTGTAGAGTAAAGAGCTTAGACTCATACATAGGTTTTGGCTGATCAAAGTATGAGGAGGTTTCAAAAAGTGTTTGAAATGTGGATGTAGAGTATCATGAAGATGCCTTGTATGTGGCTAGGAGTAAGATTCAGATTTACACAGACTAGAAGCATGAGATATATCTCCTAAAATAGCTATTCCCTTGCTAAGGGTTCCACCGAGGCTTGAAGGATGACAGAGTGCCATTATAAATAAGCTGTTGTCTGCTCAGCTTTGGATGACAAATTCAGGTGCTACAATGCTTTGCCTTTTGCAATACATCATTTTCTTAAAGCATGCAGTGGTTTAGGCAAAACCCTGCTCAGGTGCTAAACGTTCACAGGACAATTAGCAGAAGTAGGACGATTGTATCTGGCAGTTCTATAATAATATGAACCCTGTTGAGTTGCTCAAAACAATAGTGGAAAGTAAACCAGAGCCATAGTATGTGTTTGGTCTTTTGTCTATAATTTAAAGGATAACTTAGATCTCCTGCTATGTGATAGCACAATTAATTATATTTTCCCACAGGTGCCTATTTTTAGTGTTGGAAAAGAATAAGAAAGTTGCGACTGGAGAAGGAAAAAGAAGGTTTTTTTTAAAAATAGCACCAGAGACGGTGGTGTTGGATGGCTAATATGGTCCTTTGTGCAAGAAATGGTAGTGTGGCTACTTTCCAGCAGATCACCAGTTCTCACTTAGATTAATATTAGCTACCTCTGCATCTGGCAGTTGATCCCTAGTACAGCTTTATTGTCTATATCTAGCTGCAACAATTGAAAAATTTAAAAATTTTAATAAATTAAACTACATAAATAATTTTTTAAAAAATCATACTCCTTCTTCCCACTACTTCTCCAAGGAACTTCATCAGTTGTCCTTGGAATAACCACCTACGTAAGATGCAAGGACTGCCAGAACTTATAAAATACTTTCTGCTCTGGAGTGGAATACAGAAGCAATCCTCTCTCTTCCTCTCCCTTATGCTCACTAAGCTTGCATACAAGACACCAAGACATTGCACACAGTTGCTGCGCTCTAATAAAACCCATAAGCACTTTAAAGGAAAGGAACAGGTAAATACCCTGAGCTGGTGGCTCAGGGCTGTCTGTTCTGATGAGTAAATGCATATCCCTGCAACCCAGAGAGATCCAGCTCATTTCAAGACCTACTCTTTTAGCATTTCTCTATGGCTAAGACAAAGTGACTATAGACCAAGTACTTTGACTTTAAGCAACAGGTTACTTAATATCCTGCTTTGAGCTTTATTCTGAAGTACCCACTTCTCATATACTACAAAGAAATTATCATTTGCACAAGGATCGCAAGGGGTCAGGATCCTTAGAGTTACACAAGTCTTTTATTGCACCTACATACCTATTAAAGAACTCTGGATTTGGGTGAATGATCATCCAGTGGTTCCTGTACACCCAAGCCCAATACAAATTGTTCTACCTACCCTTTCCATTTAGACAGCACTTCCATGTCCACAGTCAAACACATGCTGAAAGCCCTCTTTCTTAACGAAAGATTTGACACAGGAAGACTTTGGTGTTTCTACAATGTTTGTTGTAAAACAGGTAAAAAGGTACAGAGTTTTCATTTTAAAG
>NW_009259435.1:859254-908984 GCF_000687185.1 Egretta garzetta | reverse complement strand
GGAGGGGAGGGGAGGGGAAGAACTGGTAGATGTTTTTTTAATATTCATGTATCAGAAGGTATGTCTGAAACCGGTGAAGGGCAGCCAATCCATGGATTGTAGTATCAATTTATAAATATAGTGGTTGGACAGAGTAGCTGATATACTTTGAGGAACACACATATTTAAAAAAAAAAAAAAAAAAACAAAGTTTTCAAATTGAATATATAACTTGACTGACCAAGAATTAGTACAGACATCTTTTGGGACTGAAATCCTAAGAATGTATGAGAAAACTTCATCACTAGGGATGAAAAATGTTCTGGTAAAATGGTAATAGACTAAGAAATGTTAGAGTTGTGAAGACAGGAAACACAATAAAACCAGAAGACTCCAATTATCCTCAGTAACTATGTAAATGTCACATGACAGTGTGATGGTGAAACTCTGTTTTAGGTGTGGTAAGTACCTTCCTCATGAAGCAGGTAGTTAAGGATACCAAAGGAAAGAAGCAACTCTTGACTTGATGACAGGATAAAAAAAAAAAAAAAAAGGAGGGGATTTAAAGTTTTATTATTAAACATCTTTGTTACAGTGCATGTAAGATGTTTAGAATTAAAAAACCTCATAAGTGAATCAAGAACAAAAATCTACTACAAGAGCTTTTAATTTCAAAAAGGGTGACTACTGCATAAGCTTGTTACAAAGGAGCTAGGAGCTAAAAGGCTTAAATATTTCCAGATGGTGTGGAGATTATGGACATCATTGTAGGCACTCTAAGCAAGTGTATGTCAGTCAGAAATTTCTGTGGTAACCAAAATCCACTATAGGAAGTCCAGAAAAAAAAAAAAAAAAAAGAAAGAAAAGAGTAAGACTGGACAGGAGACAAAAGAGGTTGTTAAAATTATTACATTCCTTAATAAAGCTACACTCATGTTCAACCAAGGAAAACCCAAAAGGACACAAATATAAGCAGGAAAAATGTATAAGGCAGACCAAACCAACTCTGAAAAATAACTTTCTAAAGGCATAAAAACTAATGTGGTTTGTCTGTTTGTTTGTTTGTTTGCTTGTTTTTACAAACACACCCAAAGGAGACAGTTTTCCTGCTAGCTGGTAAAGCCAGTACACATTTCAGATATCAAAGAAGAACAGATTGGTTGAGAGTATAATACTGACAAGAGCTAGTGAATAAATATAAAATATGATCAATACTGGGTAACAGGAGACAGACAATATGCGGAAGGCAAGCATGTGTTATAATCCACTACCAGTTCTCTGAAGGTACCAAGAAGCATGTTGCTAAAAAAGGGTCACTTGCTATTGTTTGTCTGCCTGGATGGCCAAAGGCTTTTGATAAATCTCCCATTAATAATTCCTGTAGAAACTAAGCTTCTGTAGGACAGGAAGAGACTTATGTTCTAAATTAATATAAATAGGTGAAAATATAGAAAACAAAGTTTAGAAATCAGTTTTGAGAATGTTAGGAAATTACCACTAAAGTGCCACAGGGACTAGAGATCACTAGAATGCTAGAGACTTGTGCTAGTAGCTTATACTGGTTGACACCTTCACAAATTACCTAGGAAAGAAGTTCATAGAATGATAGATTCATAGAATGATTTGAGTTGGAAGGGACCTTAAAGATCATCTACTTCCAAACCCCTTGCCATGGGCAGGGACACTTCCCACTACACCAGGTTGCTCAAGACCCCATCCAACCTGTCCTTGAACGCTTCCAGTGATGTGGTATCCACAACTTCTCTTGGCAACATGGTCCAGTGCCTCACCACCCTCACAGTGAATAATTTTGTCCTTAAAGCTAATCTAAATCTACCCTCTTTCAGTTTAAAGCCATTACCCCTTTCCCTATCACTACACACCCTTGTAGAAAGTCCCTCTCCAGCTTTCTTCTAGGCCCTTTCAGGTACTGGAAGGCTGCTATAAAGTCTAGCTGGAGCCTTCTCTTCTCCAGGCTGAACAACCTCAACTCTCTCAGCCTGTATTCATAGGAGAGGTGCCCCAGCCCTTGGATCATCTTCATGGCCCTCCTCTGGACTCGCTCCAACAGGTCCATGCCCTTCTTATGTTGGGGCCCCAGAGCTTAACATGGTACTCCAAGTTGGGTCTCACGGGACTGGAGTGAGGTAATAAAGCTTGATGATCAAACTAAGACATTTAGAGCAATAAAACTGAAAAAATGCATGAGAAGAGCTGCAGAAAAACCTCATGATACTGAGACTGCAATTCATCTGACCAAATCTGTGCATCTGCCGTGTACATAGGCTTTTGCCTGCTTTTTACAATTAGTGGAAGGAAATAGGTACTTTTATGGAATGATTTGTCTCACCATAATGCAGGGTGGAATAAATCATCCCTTAAAAAATGCCAGTTTGTCTCCATTGATTATAAAGGGAGCCAAAGGCAAAGAGCTCAGATATCACCAGAAGAATCTCACCTTGAAAGATTTGGACATAAAATGTCAGAAGAAATTTGATATCGCTATTTACAAAGAGAGGTATAGGATAAAGAACTCTAATTTTGCATACACAATATAGAGTATCAACTAGCTATTACCACACAGGAAAGAGGTCTTAAAATGATAGTCCATCATTCCATGAAATGTCATTTCAGTGCTCAAGGGCAGTCAAAACCAAATCAAATGTCAATAATTAGACAGAGATAGAGAATACAACAGAAATCATCATGCCACTGTGCAACCTCATCAACTTGAATATCATTTTTGGTTGTGATCCTTTCTTTCCAAGAAGGGTAGACTGGAGATAGAAAATTGTCCTGGTTTCGGCTGGGATAGAGTTAATTTTCTTCATAGTAGCTAGCATAGTGCTGTGTTTTGGATTTAGTACCAGAAGAATGTTGATAACACACTGATGTTTTCAGTTGTTGCCAAGTAGTGCTCAGACTACTCAAGGACTTTTTGAGCTTCTCCTGCTCGGCCAGGGGCATAACAAGCTGGGAGTACAGCACAGCTAGGACAGCTAACCCAAACTGACCAAAGAGCTATTCCATACCATGGAATGTCATGCTCGGGGGGGTTGTTCAGTCAGTCGGTTGCGGGCAGAGTGGTCGCAGCTCGGGCTGTGTGATCGCAGCTCGGGGAGAGTGATCGCTGCTCGGGACGGGCTGGGCATCGGTCAGCGGGTGGTGAGCAATTGCATTGTGCATCACTTGTTTTTTATATATTCTGTATATTCTCTTACCATTATTATTATTACTATTGTTATTCTTCTCTCTTATTAAACTGTCTTTATCTCAACCCACGGGTCTTAGGTTTTTTTTTTTCTTTTCTCCGATTTTCTCCCCCATCCCACAGAGGGAGGGGGGGGAGTGAGCGAGCAGCTGCATGGTGCTGAGTTGCCAGCCGGGTTAAACCACAACAAAAATATTCAGAGAAGGTGACAGAGACGATCAAGCTTCAGAGTGAGACTAAGAGCATCCAGTCTGAAAAAAAAAGGCTGGAGGGGACAGTGATAGTAACCTATGAAATAGAGAGTGGCATTAAAGAAGTGAAAAGGCAGTTACCATTCACTGTATTTATTTTTCACTACACAGTCAGGTACATTAGATGAAGTTATTAGAATGAAATGTGTAGCCGAAACAAAGGGAACAGCTTTTCTACACAGCTGGAGTTAAGGTGGGGAGTCCTTTGCTGCAGAAGGCTGTAGACTGCAAACATTTCTATGAATTCAAAGATAAATCTGAAAAATTAATGGGGAATAAAAAAGACACAAGTGCTGCTAAAAAAACCCCAACCTGTCTTGACTGTGCCCCAGAAAACTGTAAGATGCAGGATTCATGTTGCTGGGAAGGTATGGTGGAAGAAGCGTACCTGTGTCTTTGCCCTGTTATTATATTTAGTCACATTTTCTAGGTCACTACCATAAACAATGCACTAGAACTAAATGAAAGATAGTCTGACTTAGTAAACCTGTTCTCACATTCTAATGTAAACCTTTTGACCTATTGTTTCTATCACTTTTTCCAAAGCATGTATAGGCCCCTTAAACCTATTAACGAAGGCTTGCCTTTTATAGTTATTTTTCCATAAGCTGAGCTGCAATAGGGCAATGATTTAATATTAGAATATAAAGATTAGTTCTGTCAGTAGTATGGATGGTATATATAAGCAAAGGTGAAAAATGAGATTGTTGTAAAAATGTTGCTTTTATAAATTTTAGAAGATGAAAAAGAAGCATTACGTATTCCCAGATTCAAATTTTTCATTAAAGCTGCTCTAGAAATATTTTGACCTGCCCACAGTACTGACATAATATGTTAAATAACGAGCCTCATATCATAATGAGCTAAGCCTCATCTATTCCTACTGAAATCCAAGGGTTCTGAAAGAACACAGCACCTGGCAAGACCAGGCTAGAAGATAAGTTACCACAGGCATGGCTTCAATTTTGCTTTGGTTGAGAGTGATTTGAAGAGGGATACTGCTCTAACATGAGCACTTAATGAATTCTGTAGATCCCATAAGGTTTACTAGAGCTGTATTCATAGAGGTTAATATCATATCGCTTGCTAGAAGTGTTTTCGTGTACACCTTGCACTTCACATCACCGACTAACTCCACAGTCAGACATTTCTATTTCCTAGAACATTTCCTTACTGGCCAGACAAGAGATCACATACTGAGGTGTCTTCCCTTGTTGCTCCACTCCTGGTAGGGATATTGTATGGAGATAAATCCCTGTATCTCCTGCTGCCAGAGATTGTTTTACCCACAGGTTGACAGAAATCTGTACGGAGCCCCCAGAAGTGATATGCATTTATGACTGTAGCAATACTAATGGGCTGAGTTATCAGCTCAGTAGGCAAAGAGCATTCAACAGGTGACCAGAGGCAGAAGGGAGCGGATAAAAGGAAAGGAATCTGTATTCTGTTTATTGAACATTTGTGCTTCCTCCAGAGTAACAGCCACGTCTTTTTCTTTTTAGTTTTCCATTTGAGTTTGATCACAAGCCGTGCAGATGTTGTTTCATGCTTCAGGTGTTTAAACCGACTAATTATAAGGATGTCCATGGGGCATGCATCTTTTAGCACTCTGAGCGGCTTTTCACACTTCTGCTCACTATAGGCCTTGGGAAATAGTGCTTTACACTTGAAGGCACTTTTGTTAAGTGGCCCGGAAGCAGGAATTCTGTCCTGTCATTTTAGCAAATTTAGACTTAAGCTGAAAATAAGGAAGCCTTGAGAAAGTAAGTTTTTCCCATTTTAGAAACCTATCAAATATTTCCTCTCTGGTTAGTTAACATGAACATTATGACAACTCACAATGGAACTGTATACGTTAAAAGCCCTTTCATCAAACTGCATTTACGGAAGCGATTACCTTAGTAAAAGACAGGGGAAAAAAGCATTATCAGGACACAATCAGAAGGAGCTAAGACTCCTATACTAAATTTTATGACCATATGGAAAAATGGAAATAAATTTCAGTGATGGGCTTAACTAGAAATAATATATACTATACCAGTAATACATATAAAATACATATTAAAAAGTAGTGCAGAGGAAATCTCAAGTGAGTGGAGATATCAATTTGGGGTCAGAAAATGACTGATATGCAGCTTGCAACATGCAGACCCTGATTTTTAGGCTTGTGGACTCTGTTGTTGGCACTGATTTCATGGAGCCACTGTATTATTGATCCAAATCTCAGTATTCCTCACAACTCCTCCTCCTCCAGGATTTCTTAAGAGTTCATTAATTCCGAGCTAAATGATCTTTAAGTACTGAGCATCATAGGGCTATATAATCTGCAGGACAGTCAATCCAGTCCCTTGTACTGAGTATGAGCAAGTGTATAAAAGTTCCTTGAACAATTATATGTCACATCTATTAAAAATCTCTAATGAAGAAAGTTCTTCAATGTTGTGATACTGTCTATGCATTAGTTCAATACATTCCTTTATCATTAAAATTCCTTAAAAAAAAAAAAAGTTTTTTTCCACTTTTTGTCCTTTAGAACATGGAGAACAATTAATTTCTCTCTTCAACAGAAAACCTTTGTTTAATAGTGGACTTAAATTATGCTCACTTACTCTTTACTCTTCAGTCTTCAGGAAAAAAGAACCAAATTCAATTCACTTCAGTACTTCACTTTCAGTTTTTCCCTTTAGGTGGTGTTTTCTGATTTGATGATCATTGGTGGTTTGCTCTATTTTCTCTATTAATTATCTACATCTCTGTTAAGGTATGTTTCCCAACATTTGACACGGTATTCAAGTCCCAACTAAAGCAGAATAATTACTTCAGACCTCTCTGACAGTTCTGTAATTTTATTCTTAAAAAATATTTCAGCTAATTTGCAAAGATATCCCATTAAATAAAAGCAGAATAATTACGTTTGACCTCCTGACATTCCAATTACTGTATTTGTACATAAAATTCACCTTTTTTGCAATGATATCACATCAAATAATCTATATCGATATTTTAGTTTGGGTGATGAATTTTGAAGTGGATTTCCAGGCATTTCCTTCTATTGTGCTCCTTTTATCATCAGCGAGTGGTCTCAGAGTAGACACACTGAATTCTTTAAGGATGAAACTCACCTGGGAGCTGGTGCCCGGGAGCACATGTGAGAACAAGTGCTTCAGCCACTACTTAGCTTTAAGAAGGAAGGACCAATCTAGCTGTAAGCTGAATTTGCATCCTCCTGGAAATCCTTTTGGGTTGTATTTTGTGTTTTCAACATTTTTTTCTCTATAAAAAGTCCTTTATTCTGGGCTGTACTACTTGCTAATGTAAACATAGCTATTTTGGACTTTCACTTGTTTCAAGCTTATAGACACATTTATATCAGCATCCTCTCCAGCCTGAAATAATCCTACATCAAAGCTCTTCTGGAGATCCAAGTTTAAGTGACTTAGTGATACAGTGGAAGTTGATGGCAGAATGGAGAATCGAACACAAATACCCCAAATCATAAATCACTAGCTCATCCTTCCCTCTATCACATTAGCAAAGGGGACTTTGTGGGGCTTTTGGTTTGGTTTCTTTTTCCTCCCCTAATGCTGTCAGATGAAATGAAGTAGGCATATTCCATATGATGATCTGCTACTGCAGGGAATATGCCTCGATGGACATATGTTTTTCCTATTAGCTTTTTTGCATGCTTCCTCAGTGCTGAGGAGAACTGTTCCCCCCATTTTTCATATATTAGTTATTTTGGTGGACTTTCTATATCAGGAGACCAAGATTCAGCATGAGCAAGTGTGATTTGAAATAATATTTTAATTGAGAATCTTCCATATACATTCTGTAGTACTGGACCGATTTTTTATTAGTCAAGTACCATTAGGCTATTGCAGGAGTAATCTGATTTTACAATATAATATAAGCTGGAGGAAAAGAAACATTAACTGTTATTTGTCAAGAAGAGTGATCTTTATTAGATCTGACCTTTCTCTAAGCCAACACAATAAAAAGGTGAGTGTCATTTTTATACTTACAAAGATTAGTTTTGCTTACTGTAAGCAAAAGATGAGTCTCTCAGGGGACTTAAAATTCTTATTGGAAATAATTGAATCTCATTACCAAGCATGCACTATGAAGCTCTTATGATTTGCCCCAATCAACTATTAAAAGTATGTTCCTACTCAGAGCACTACTTTCCAACCTCAGCTGCTACATAGCATAGTACTACTGAATTGACCTTTTATGAAACTTGAAGCACCATGTAATTAACTTTTTCTATGTACAGAGCTAAGACTTAATGAAACTGCGAGGTTAAATGTCAGTATGTCCTTTGCAGGCATTTTTCATATTACAGTTCTTGGCTTTCAGATGTTAATGATACACTTTCTGTACCCATTTGGTTTAAAAAAAAAAAAAAATGTGAATTTGTACTGCAGTGCACAACGCAGTCCAATTTCACTCTTTGAGTAACCCCAATCAACAAAGAATAGCTCTGAAATGCAAAGCAATAAACCGTGTTGGGGACTATTTTATGATCCTGATCCAAAATCCTTTGAAGTGAATGGAAATGTACTCGAGGTTGCATGGTTTCCACATGTCTTGTTCTGTATGGTTTCACTTTAACATCCAAGGCAGCTCTGTGTAAGACCTCTAGATGGTCATCAAAATCTTTTTGCAAGACCAGGAGCTGATTTGCAGATCTCTGAACTAAAATGGTTACCCTAGAAATAGGCATGTGTAGATAGCAATGTCATTGGTGGTTGAAAAGTCTTATTAAAGGGACGAGTGAGTATTGTTTTCCTTATATCTTAGTGATACTTGAAATTCAGATATGAGAATCTCCCATTTCTCACTTCAGATTTTTCATGTACAATTTAGGATCTTTCACTGACTGTGGGATTTTTAGGGTACAAGTGGGTCTTCTCATATATTTACCTGAGGACTTTGAATTCAACAAGCAACAAGTTGCAGTATACGAGAATCTCCCATTTCTCACTTCAGATTTTTCATTTACAATTTAGGATCTTTCACTGATTGTGGGATTTTTAGGATACAAGTGGGTCTTCTCATATACTTACCTGAGACTCTGTAAGAGTTGTTTCCTCTTGCATACCACAGAAGCTGAATGTATTTCTTGATTGAATTAGACCCATAAATATTAGGTCCTAAATTGCAGCTACTGTTGTGTCTCAGGGTCATATCAAGTTAATAAACTCCTAGTACCCAGACTGTAATATGCTTAAGTTGACGTGCACTGTTTAATAGATAATTAATTCTAATTAAAACAATTAAGAAAGATCCTTTTTCTAAAGCAATTTTCCATTCGTTTTTTTAAACACCATTGACTAATACATTTAAAACAGTTCTGAAATCCATACACAACTGCATGAGCTCTGGAATTTATGAAAGCCACACTCTTATCTTATCAGCTGGCTCACCTCATACATTTTATGATATATACTAGCAATTTTCATTCACATATCACTGAAAAAAACCCCAAACCATCCTACAGAGCTTGTCAGACCAGAGCCAAAACCAGTTTTTCATATGCATCAGGACAACGATAGAAAGTGTATATATCACTCAGGAACAATGAGTTGTTATGAGGAACTATTTAAAGGCAGCTATAGGCCAGAAAATAAAGGCTAGACAATAATCTGCCAAATCCCCTTGACTCCAAAGAATAAAGTGACCTTCTGGGGGAAAAAAAAAAAAAGAGAAACTAAAAGGAAACAGATTACTGAAATAGCTAGAAAGGAAATCTTAAATTGCATGGAAATAGTGCTTCGAACACCGTCTAGCCCATGGTGCTGCAACATATGAAACAGCCAATTGCTTCCAAATCTATCCTTTCAGGTTTTCAGGGAAAATGTCTTTTATTATAACCAGCAGTAGAGAAGTGCTTTTGGGAAGCTTTACAATAACAGTAGTCACACACCTGTCTCCACAGCATATGAATCGGGTCCCAGCAGACAATTCCAAAGCATCAGGAAAAGAATGTTGTAAATTATAACTAATACATTGCTTAGGGGGTCCTGGAAGTTGCAGCAAATTACTCATGAGTTAGAAGAGTCTGGACATCCAGCACTGTGTACGAGGCAGAACACAACTACATCTTGTAAGAGAGATACGAGGAAAAAAAACCCTAACCTTTGCCCTTCTTTTTCTGTCTTTCAGAGACTTGTCTCTCCAGTTTGCAGCTTAACACTTTCTTCTGACATTGAGTTTGCTATATTGAATAGGTTGGCTAGCAATCTACATATTACTTCCACATTTCTCTCTCTTCTGTACAAATAATCGTGGCAATGGGGAGACTTAGAAAACATTAAGGGCATAGGCCTTCTGTAATCTGATATTTTAGGCCAAAATCAAGGGAGTTATTCCAGTGGTACACAAAGGATCTCATGGAGACTTCAGCTGTATTAGAAGACTGAGTCTAATTAATAACTGGAGAATTCCTTTCCATTCTTCCCTGACTCCATTCCCCAAGGCTGAGGTGTGGCTTTCACATTCAGTCAGAAGATAAATACCAGGCCCTTCTAAGCCAGGTGACAATGGTGAGATTAGAAATTCTGAGATAGGTGACATCTTCTAACTTGGACAATAAAAGGACAGTGTCCAGAAGGGGCAGTTATTGCACAGAAATGAAGAGTGCTCTTGTGGCAAAGATGAAAGTTTCATCTTTAGATCCAATGTAAAGGAAGTTTCGCAATAGCAGCAGAAAGAGGATTCTGAATTCCTGAAGTTTTGGGGGTTGTTTTAAACAAGAAAAAAGTGCTTGTAATAAAGACACAATTTAAATTTTTTTGAGGTCCAAATGAAACAAAAACCTTCTTCAAGCATTTCTATCTATTGCACTCTATCAGAAGAGATGTATGAATATTATTTATTCTTCTAGTAGTTAAGAAAAGCACATAAGCAGAAAGTGCCTATAAGCATATGATTCATATACATAGGTATAGTATTTATAGAAATCCTAAGCTCAGACTGCAAAGCAGACTCAGAGTCAGGTCAGATATAACATAAACGCAGCCAAGGAAGTTCTTGACAGACTCTTTAGCCCTTTCATAGTCCCATCTACCTACCGAAAATCTGAACTTTTACATAAGTTATCCCATAAACTCTTCCAATTTTTCACCCACAAAACAGACTTTATTAACAGAACCATTTTGCTTTAGGATCACCTTGCACCAACACAAGAAAAGGTACATTCTTCTTATTTCTATGCTCTTAAAGGAAAACTGCTGTAGAATTTTGTGCCTTTTCTCTTTATTAATTTAATGGGAATCTTCAAGATCTTCTTCAGAATGTCACTAGTTCCTGATTTGGATATGAATTATGAATGACTAATAAATCTGTGGAATGTAACTTAAAAACCCAACTTGACATGAATCATAGAATCTTAGAATCATAGAATAATTTAGGTTGGAAAATACCTTTAAGATAATCAAGTCCAACCATTAACCTAGGTTGGCACCAGGGCAGGTTTAGGTTAAACTTTAGGAAAAATTTCTTTCCTGAAAGGGTTGTCAAGCACTGGAACAGGCTGCCCAGGGAAGTGGTCGAGTCCCCATCCCTGGAGGTATTTAAAAGACGGGCAGACAAGGTGCTTACGGACATGGTTTAGTGGTGGGATGGCAGGGTTTGGGTAATGGTTGGACTTGATGATCTTAAAGGTCTTTTCTGACCTGAACGCTTCTATGATTCTACGATTCTAGCACTGCCCAGTTGTTCTGGTTTAACCTGGCAGGCAGCTGAACACCACACAGCCGCTCATTCACTCCCCACCCTCCCCAGTGGGCTGGGGGAGAGAATTGGGAGGGGAGGGTTGAGATAAAGACAGTTTAATGAAGAAGCAGAGGAAAATACTAATACTAATACTGCTAACAGTAGTAGTAGTAATAATAATAAAGAGAGAATATACAGAATATACAGACCAAGTGATGCCCAATGCAATTGCTCACCACCCGCTAAACGATGCCCAGCCCATCCTGAGCAGTGATCACTCTTCCCCTGCCTAACTCCCCCTTTGGCCAGTTGGGGTCAGCTGTCCTGGCTGTGCCCCCTCCCAGCTTCTTGTGCACCTGGCAGAGCCGGGGAAGCTGAAAAGTCCTTGACTGTTCTAAGCACTATTTTGCAACGACTAAACCATCAGTGTATTATCAATGTTCTTCTCATAATAAATCCAAAACACAAAATGCTACCTGCTAGGAAGAAAATTAACTCTACCCCAGCCAAAACTAGGACACAAGTCCACCACTAAACTTAACTCTACCCCAGCCAAAACTAGGACACAAGTCCACCACTAAACTATGTCTCTAGGCACCATATCTACATGGTTTTTAAATATCTTCAGGGATGGGGACTTGACCACATCCCTGGGTAGCCTGTTCTAATTCTTGACAACCCTTTTGGGGAAGAAATTTTTCCTAATATCCAGTCTAAACCTCCCCTGGTGCAACTTGAGGCCATTTCCTCTTCGTCCTATTGCTTCTTCCTTGGGAGAAGAGACCAACACCCACCTCACTACAGCCTCCTGTCAGGGAGTTGTAGAAGGTGATAAGGTCTCTCCTCAGCCTCCTCTTCTCCAGGCTGAACAACATCAGTTCCCTCAGCCACTCCTCATAAGATTTGTGCTCCAGATCCCTCATCAGCTTTGTTGCCCTTCACTGGACACACTCTAGCACATCAATGTCTTTCTGGTAGTGAGGGGCCCAACACTGAACATAATATTCAAGGTGCAGCCTCACCAGCACGGAATACAGAGGGTCGATGATTTCCCTACTCCTGCTGGCCACACTATTTCTGATACAAGCCAGCATGCTATTGGCCTTCCTGGCCAACTGGGCACACTGCTGGCTCATATTCAGACGGCTGTTAACCAGTACCCCCAGATCCCTCTCTGCCAGACAGCTCTCCAGCCAGTCTTCCCCACACTTGTAGCATTGTGTGGGGTTGTTGTGAACCAAGTTCAGGACCTGGTGCTTGGACTTGTTGAAACTTATACAACTGGCCTTGGCCCATGGATCCAGCCTGTTCAGATCCCTCTGTAGAGCCTTCCTACTCTCAAGCAGATCAACATTGCTGCCCAACTTGGTATCCTCTGCAAACTTACTGAGGGTGCATTCAGGCCCTTTATCCAGATCATTGATTAAGATATTAAACAGAACTGGCCCCAATATTGAGCCCTGGGGAATGTCAGTTGTGACCGGCTGCCAACTGGATTTAACTCCATTCACCACAACTCTTTGGTCCTGGGCATCCAAACAATTTTTAACCCAATGAAGAGTACATCTACCCAGGCTATGGGCAGCCAGTTTCTCCTGGAGAATGCTGAGGGAAACAGTGCTAAATGACTCTCCTCAGCCTCCTCTTCTCCAGGCTGAACAAAATCAGTTCCCTCAGCCACTCCTTATAAGATTTGTGCTCCAGATCCCTCATCAGCTTTGTTGCCCTTCACTGGACACACTCTAGCACATCAATGTCTTTCTGGTAGTGAGGGGCCCAACACTGAACATAATATTCAAGGTGCAGCCTCACCAGCACGGAATACAGAGGGTCGATGATTTCCCTACTCCTGCTGGCCACACTATTTCTGATACAAGCCAGCATGCTATTGGCCTTCCTGGCCAACTGGGCACACTGCTGGCTCATATTCAGACGGCTGTTAACCAGTACCCCCAGATCCCTCTCTGCCAGACAGCTCTCCAGCCAGTCTTCCCCACACTTGTAGCATTGTGTGGGGTTGTTGTGAACCAAGTTCAGGACCTGGTGCTTGGACTTGTTGAAACTTATACAACTGGCCTTGGCCCATGGATCCAGCCTGTTCAGATCCCTCTGTAGAGCCTTCCTACTCTCAAGCAGATCAACATTGCTGCCCAACTTGGTATCCTCTGCAAACTTACTGAGGGTGCATTCAGGCCCTTTATCCAGATCATTGATTAAGATATTAAACAGAACTGGCCCCAATATTGAGCCCTGGGGAATGTCAGTTGTGACCGGCTGCCAACTGGATTTAACTCCATTCACCACAACTCTTTGGTCCTGGGCATCCAAACAATTTTTAACCCAATGAAGAGTACATCTACCCAGGCTATGGGCAGCCAGTTTCTCCTGGAGAATGCTGAGGGAAACAGTGCTAAATGATTTACTAAAGTCTAGATAGACAACATCCACAGCCTTTCCCTCATCCACTAAGCAGGTCATCTTGTCATAGAAGGAGATCAAGTGTAAGGTCTTGCACCTGGGAAAAAATAATCCAGGAGTGCAGCCCAGACTGGGATCCACCCGGCTGGAGAGCATCTCTGTGGAAAGGAACCTGGGGGTCCTGATGGACAACAAGCCCAATAGGAGTGAGCAATGTGCTGCTGCAGCCAAGAAGGCCAATAGGATGCTGGGCTGCATCAACAAGGGCATCACCAGCAGAGATAAAGAAGCTGTCATCCCACTCTGCTTGGCGCTTGTCAGGCCACACCTGGAATACTGTGTTCAATTTTGGTCCCCTCTATACATAAAAGATGTGGACAGTCTGGAGGGGGTCCAGAGAAGGGCTACCAAGATGATCAAAGGACTGGGAAGCCTGCCATATGAGGATAGGCTGAGAGAGCTGGGTTTGTTCAGCCTAGAGAAATGAGGCTTAAAGGGGATCTCATCACCATTTATCCGTATTTAAAGGGTGGCTACAAAGAAGATGGAGACTCCCTTTTCACATGGAGTCACATGGAAAAAATGAGGGGTAATGGATACAAGTTAATTCTGAAAAGATTCTGATTGAATGTAAGAGGAAAAATTTTCATAGTGAGAACAGTCAACCATTAGAATAATCTCCCCAGCAGAGTGATTGACTCTGCCACACTGGACACTTTCAAGACATAAGGGTGCTGGGCAATCTTGTCTAGGCTGTGCTCTTACCTAGAAAGGTTGCATCAGATGATCCTTGAGGTCCCTTCCAACCTGGTATTCTACGATTCTATGATTCTGTGATTCTATGATTCTATGAGATCAGGTTAGTCAAGTAGGACCTGCCTTTCAGGAGTATCCCAGAAGGGAAACAAGAAAGCCAGGCAGGGAAGAATTAGACTAAACATTATTTCTGACCGAGCAATTTTCATCTCTACCCATGAAAATGTATTACAAAGGAAGTTAATTATCATTATTTCCACTTTCCTTTCAGATTAGTACTTAGTCAGAAAGAGATTATGTAACTCAACAGAGATCCGAGCTGAAAAGTGAGGGGAAGAATCTGTATCTCTCTGAATACCTGCCTGTTTGTTTGCAACTCAGCCAACCATGAAATAAGACAAAAAGATTTAAGGCAGTGGGAATGTAATGCGAATGTTTGGAATGTATAGCAATCAGCACATCAAAGCAAATATGTCAAAATATGTCCAAAGTTGACACCTTTGGTTAGACCTCTCAATTTTTCCTAGGTCTGTAGCACCAGCTGAAGGAGGAAGACATTGATGGGCAGTTTACAGTGTTACACTTGGACCAGCTTTTGATAAAAATGCTCAGATAATATTCAGCAATGACATAAAATAATTTGTCTTGGAATAAAAAATAAATAAGTATATTACTTATTATCTTTGTATTATATATAGGTTCCTTTCATTTGTAATGTGGAAAACATTTTTGATTATGATTTTAAAGCAGTTACTGCATATCTCTAGTTTCATCTGCATAATTGCATGCTGTTGCATACCTTAAAATATGAAAAGCTATATATGAAAGGATAGGAGAAACCTGTTAGCTTTTTTCCTGTGTGTTCAGCAGTAACACTTTTTCTTGATGCTGTTATTTAGACAAAAGAATTTTTTCTTCTGAGATTAATAACACCCAATAACACAGAGCCACAGGTACAGGTAATATTAGAAACTGCAGAATCCAGCAACATCCTGTTTCTATGCATTTAGGTTGCCTCCTTCATTTTTAACTGCCTTTTGTAGACTGTGAATTGTTCACAGTCTAGTTAAAAGGCAGCTTTCCTTCTGCAAAGCCATGAAATTCTGCAGTCTTCAACCTAAAAACTCCCAGAAACCTCTCAGCAAGAATTGTGATAACAGATTTTTCCATAAAAGTGAGGTTTCCATCAAAATTTTATAATTAAACATCAACTTGCAAGAAGATCTTGATGATGTATGTGTAGGTCTGCCTGTAAGTAGAGAGGCACCATGGAAGAGAATTTCATTAACCACAATCTTCTCTCTTATTAGAACTCTTTAGAAGAAATCTCTTTGTGTCACTAGGTGTCCCTTCCTGAGAGACTTTTATCTCTCTTTCTTTCCTTCTTTCTCTGGCTTCCTTCCTCTTCCTTTTCATGAGTTTTGCCTATCTTTTTTGTCCCACCATTTTCTCCTCCTCACATTCATCTCACCAATGTTTTTTATTAGCCTCACACCACACAGACTGTCAGATGGCACTGCAAGTCAAATTGTCAAAACAGTAGCAATACTCTGAACTTTGTTTTCTGCAAAAACTTCTATAAAAAAAAAATGAAGAAAAAGTTTTCACGTTCTGAGGGAATCAAATTGCTCTGTAAACTCTGATTATCGTGGCTTGTGTTCTCTGATATTTATGTCTTCTGACACTAATATTTGTAAATAACACAAGATACCATGGCAGATTCAGATCTTGGTACAATCCTGGAATTGCTCACTGTGTGAGCATGAAAATTCCATGTTAATGTTAGTGCCATGGAGATCACTTGGGCTCCTGATCTTCTGACCATACTTTCATAACGCAGGCATTTTTGAGGAAGTAATAAAAGTTATCAAAATACTCACACTAGCTGATGACAAGTAGGACAGCTTGAGCTCACATCACAACAGCTGAACATCCAGCTACTTTCATCATCAAACTAAAACTAAGCTTTACTTGATCCTATGATAACATTTATAAGCTCCTTAAATACTCTGAGGTGTACAATGGAGTATGATTTTGTGAAAGGCACTTTTCAAATTGTGTCTAACTCCATGAATCAAGCAGTTTACGATGGATTCAATAATGACCTCTGGTTTTCAATAAACTGCTCTTACGAGAAAGGACTTTGATTAGAAAACCTTATTACTGGGGGAAACATGTCCTGAGAGCAACTCAGGTTTCAGAAACAAATACTACAAAAGGTAACAATCTATAAAAGTTACATTATTCAAGAATTAACAACAAGAACCTCTTTTCTTTCATTTTCTTTATCTGCCTTGATCAAGGTATGTACAAGTTCAGTGGTTTGCTCTCTGATGATGTCAGAGGCTGACATTTCAAGAATAACCTATGAAATTAGTACATTCCTGCAGCCTCTCCACCTGCACCTCCTATAGTTCATCCAAAATGAGAAGAATTTTGAGGTTTAATTCAGTTCTATTCTGGAGCTTATCCTGTAGCTCTTCAAAGACCAAATTAGGAAAAAAAAAAACCCTACTTAAATAAAAAAGGCCATGTCATTCATCAGTTTAATATTGGGATGAAATTATACCTTTCTATAAATTTCTTTTTTTTCTTGTATTTTTCCATGGTTGTGAACCTGTTCAGTTTTTTCTTTGGTTTCTTTTTACTTCTCAGCGCCAGTTTTCATCATATTCACTAAGATATCAGTTCTCTGTCTGTGAGAGATGCAGCATGAACCTTGGTCATAAAATGGAGTAAAGATGGAGATTCCAACTCCTGTAGCCCTCAGGGGTTTCCTTCACTGGTACTTTGACTTCACACAAACTCTGGTTCCTTTTCAGTGAGAATAAATACTGGAAACATCTTCACTAAGAGATTTTATTGAAAAGTACCTTCTCATATACTCTAGCTGCCACTAGCTAACTTTTGTGGAGCATATATCTGCTGTAAAGGAGGGCGTAAGCAATGGCAACAGAATAACAGTGATATGGTATTGAAGAATTCAGTGTAAAAGTGGATGTTTGTTGCTTATAAAAAAGCAAGATAATCACTTAAAGGATATCTAAGTTAATTAAATGTACCATGTGGGGGAAAAAGTAGCCACAAGGAAAACCATATGGATAATTATAAATGAGATTCAAATACTAATTATGGTAATAGAAGTTCATTTAAAACACACGATCAATTTTATTGAGCCTGTGTGAAGAAGAAACATAGGCTGCAGTTTTAGAAGATGATAGCATTGGCAGCAGAGCTATCAGAAAAAATTCACAACCCCGGTCCAGCCCTCACTGTTCACTGCTTGTAATTTGATCATTCCCATGAGGCAGTTAACCACAAACCTGCAAACAGCTGTACTACCACAAGAGAGACCGAGTCAAACAGCATCGTAGGAAGACAATACTGTAGAAATATCCTAAGCTGCCTTTTGTGTGCCAAGCAAGCGTCTTGTGAAACTATAACCCGAAGGTAGACCCACAGAGGAATTTCAGACGTGGTGAAAAATTGTCTTTACTAATACTTCTTGGCTGCCTGCATCCTGATGTGAAGCCTGTAGAGTTGAGTTAGCTCAGCATCTCAGAGTCAGATTCAGAAAAGCCAAATGATAACCAGCAAAGCGTATCATAAACCCTCCACTTCACTGCCCCCTGAGCATATCCTGGAGCTCTACTTATATGTACAGGTCTTGCCTGGGATGGAGTTAATTGTCTTCTTAGGAGCCTGTATGGTGTTGTTTTGAATTTGTGACCAAAGTGACCAAAGGGATATCCCATACTGTATGACATCATGCTCAGCAATAAAAGGTGAGGCAAGAGAAGAGGGAAGGGTGGGGGTAATGTTTGGAGTTACAGCATTTGTCTCCCCAAGTAACTGTTAAACTTGATGGAGCCCTGCTTTCCAGGGAATGGCTGAACAACTTCCTGCCGAAGCGAAGTTCCTTTTCTGATATTTTTAAGAGACAGTAGCCTTGGTACTATTCTCTGCAGAGACCCTAGTCCCTCCAGTGATGAGGTTAGGTTTGCTTTGGTAGACTTCCCCTAGGGCCTTTTATGCAAGGGACTGTTTCACCTGGTGTTTCCATACGGGCTAAGGTTGGTGGTAATCATTCACTTCTTTACCCCATTAAACCAATGGATACCCACAGCAAGATAGATAAGCACAAATGCACAGAGAGATATGCCTGCTGACTACAGGTGTAGGGTCTGTTTGTTCACATTTAGACACCGGTAAGGAAAATGTCTTAGGCTCCAGTACAACCAAAACAGGTAATGGACACTTTGTCACATCTTAAAATATATGTTTAAAAGAGATCAGGTGAAAAATATCTTCAAAATCCTGCTTAAACATGAAGAAGAATAACATGAGGCATTAATATCCTAGTTTCAGATTTGACCTCACCTTAGGTGTATGAAAGCTGTAATTTGTGGAATTTGGAAGATGTCTTTATATATCAATGATGCCACAAATCACCACAAACAAGAGCCCCAAAGCAAGTCTACTTAAATTCCAAGGTATTTTAATTCCAGCTGATGACCTACATTTGGTGAGTGTCTGTATTTTATTTACTGACAGGATCAAATTATTTGGCTGAACTTTAAAAGCGAGGCCATATTTGATGGTTTGTTTTAAGGGCCTTACCCAGAACAGCATTTAAGCTTTAAAGAACATAAAGCTTTCTCTAACGTCCCTGGGACTTCAGTTTACAGCATAGTGAATTGTTGGCTTAAACAGTGATGCTTTTCTGAACTGCAAACTGAAATCCAAGTGCTCCTTTAGGGTTCACGTCTCCCTTGTGCAATGTGTCAGCATTCCTGTTCAAAATCAGTAATAGCTTGGTATAGATACAATAGCAAGGGCAAAATTGACCTTTTGTATAACAGTTGGGAATCATATTTACTGTAATGTGCACTGGTAAAAATAGTAAGGCAAATGCTTCATTATGGGAAGAATCTGAAACACATTTTTTAGTATTTATTAACACATTAGATCATTGTATCTTGTGCAAAACCAGCACAGCACTAGCTCACACACAATGTTCAGACTTCACTGTTTTATTATTTGACCACTGTATGCAGTTATATTTCTAACCTACTCTCTTTCATCTGTATCCACTCATCAAGAGAATAGCATCTGGGGCATCATGAGGGAATTATGTTTTTCTCTACCAGATCTTTTAAAATCAAATATTTCCCACAGATAATAAAATGAAAACAAAACAAAAACTTCTAAACACTTTTAATAGACAAAGTGGCTATGCAGAATTTTCTAAATAATTGGCCCTGAAAATCCTAGTAAGCTTCAAAACAAACCAAGGTTCGTATGCAAAGTTCCCCCCCCCCCTTTTTTTTTAATGCAGCAGTGTCAGATTGTCAAGGTATTCTGTCATGTGTTCTGAACTTCCAGAGAAGGTTTCACAGGTTGGAGGGTAGAGAGGTTAATGGTTTCTGATAAGGTGTTATTATGGTACAAGGAGATTTTACTTTGTTTTTTTTAAAATCAGCTCAAAAATCCCCATATAGAATGTGTGTTTTATATCTTAACCAACTCACTGCTTTTGAGATGTTTCTGATGAGAGAGACTACCTCTTTGATTTTTCAAACAATACTGACATTAATATGACAAACTCTTCACTGTCTTCCTCTTGCCATTTCCTTGAAACACGATTAGTTTTCATTTATCTTGTTTCTTTACTGAACCACAGGGATTAAAGGGGATATTTCAAAAAATTCACCTATGCGTTGGTCTGGGTCCTCACAGAATCTGTTCGTTTCTGTGTGAAGGTCCCAAGTGAAAGAGACACTTCCACCTTCTTTCAGAGTCTCTGCCAGTGACCCCTTATCATCACCTTTAGAAAATGCATGTTATTTATAATTTAGATCTATACAGCTTTCAACTCCCAAACATGGGATTGGTAAACCTTCAATCTCTTAAACAACTTCTGTTGTCTTTTCTAAAGATCAGCCTGTGGAACCGACATGCTATCTCGTATGTCAATAAGGCTCTTATTTGTACATTGTTTTTCATCAAGCATGTCAAAATTTTCTTTGCATTTATGGTATCATGTAAATACCCACCAGTGATAAAGAGAAATGGTGGCTTGGTCATGGCTAGTAAAAGTCTACTTGGGAAAATACTTTTTGTAGCAAAGGGTTTCTTTAATCTAAGAAGGAGAAGACATAAAAAGATCCAGAGGTGAAAACTGAAACTACATAAACAAATTTCAGGCTGGAATTAATTAAAAGAATTTACCTCTAAGATAATTAATAAAAGGACATCATGAGTTTTTAAGCACTTGAGATTAAGGCCGAATACCTACTTCAACACATGGAAACGCACTTTGCTAAACTATGGTCTTGAAACAGGGATGATTGGATGGACATCTGTTCTTGTGGTGTCATGGAAGCATTTCAATAAACAGACCAGCCCCTTTTGGTCTCCAGTTGTTCAAAGAAAAGAACTACAGTAAAAGAGGGTAAAACTAGATGGCAACATAACCTACAAATAACCCTGTCACAATTTTAATTTCTCAAATTTGTATTTCTTTTCCCAATAAAACATGTATCTTCAGTCATAAAATGATCAAACAACGTAACTTTATGGTACAATTCAATTTGAGTTGTATTGTTAAATTACATAGGTCTAATAGCTACCTGTAATCCCATATGTTTGTTACTGCAACTGCAATATGGCTTTATCTTTTTTACACCAGTAAGGATGAAAGCTTAAAAATACCAACAGTGAATACTAGTTTAGACTGGAGAACATCTCACTGTCAACTCTCTGAGGGAGATTTTGTTCTAGTTTTGGGAAGGTTGGTGGAAAAAAAGAGATAGGGCAAAGTTCTGTAGAACTTTTCTCATTGATAGGTGTTTTTTGTAGATTTACTTAAAATGTACATGCTACTGAATCAAACAAGGGTTCTAGAAATCCACAGAAAATTATTTTTAAATTTGATGGGGTTTTGGGGAAGAGGAAATCATGTTTATTTCTACACAATTCTGTAAATTTATATTTGTTTGGTCCCTTTTTAGTTCCTTTAACTAATGGAAATTCAGAAAGAGCTGCCATCCAGTGCTGCTGAGGTCTATGGTTCTCAGAAAAGGAAGTTTGTTTTGATATCTGAGAGTAGAGAGACCACACTGATGCTGTAGCTTCTACATGTTGCTAACATACATCCTCTGACTGCTCACAGAAGTGTGAGGTCCCAAGCTAAACTACACAGACCATCAAAACAGAACATCTGGAGTATGCATGACAGATCCACAGATTCATTCCTGTTACGATTTTCAATTTGATTGAAACATTAACCTTCTGAGACCTTCTCCTATTTCTACCCATGCAAGCAGGAGAAGATTGTCATTAGCCACCTGATTTCCTACTCGTTTCCATTACTGTTCCTTAAATGTTTCATATGGTACAACTGAATGGATGCAGGCATCCAAGTTTGGCAGCTGGTCCTGTGTGAAACAGAAGAGAAGAGCAAAACTTAACACTCCATCCCACAGGCTAGGTTTTATCATGTCCAGAAGAGAGTTATAGTCTTGTGAAAAGCTATGTCAAAAAAGTACTATATATGGAAGTAACTTTTAACTTTACAGGAAAGTTTAAAGTTATATATACCCTGTGGAAATTAATGTGGAAACAAGTGATTTACAGAAGCAATGTTTGATCATGGACCTTGAGTTTTACATTCTGCTGAGATCTAGCATTAGCCAGGTGAGAAAGCACACCTTTAAATTATTAAAATGTGTTCTGTCATGATCAGGGCAGACATAAACAGCTTTTTAAATAGACAAAGAGCCAATAACTTGTTTAAAAGGACCAAAATCTCCAGTCAGCCAATTCTCTTGTTTTGGATCTTTTGTGTTAACTTGATGTGATAAACTCTGATGGGATGTTGTTGCACAGAACAAAGAATACAGGCCCCTATGCAGTGATTTATCTCACTTATTTATTATGAAACAGTTTAAAGAAAAGAAAGATCACCAAATTCTGCATGCTATCTATCTCTATTCACATCTCAAGAGGATAATAATTACTGTTCAATATTTATCCTTCCTTCATGTGATACAAAAACTCCAGTGTCTAAGGGAAGATCAGAGATTCAGGCAGAAATCCTTCTTTGAATGAAAAATCTCATTTTATAAACACAGGGGAAAAGATATTAAGTAAAAACTCTGGTATTATACTGACATTGAAACTCCCCCAAAACATATAATTTATTGCATAAATATGCCTAAATGAAAAGTATTTTGGAGGAAATTTCTTCCCCGGTGCTAGTAAACTCAGAGTTAGCAGATATGAGGACCATTACTTATGGCAAGATAAAAAAAATATTCCTGAAGGGTCTGGTTCTCCCATCTTTCTGATCAACCCTCTGTAAATGTAACACTTGATTTCACAGGTAAAACTAGTTTAAAGTTTTTAAAGTTTTCAAAGTATTCAGGAGAATATGAAACTTTCAAAAAGTTGCAAATAACAACTGGAAATAATCTTATATTACTATGAGTTCACTTTAGTTTTATATACTCAAAAGTTTTCTAGGCATTTGGAATAACAATTTTTGAAATCACAGTAATAAATAGTGAAGGGGAAAATATTGGAAATAAAATCTGTCATAAGCAGGGAAAGAAATAATTTCACAAACCACCAGTTCAAGGTTTGAAAACAAAAATGACAGTACCAAATCTGCGACATGAATTCACTTCTGAATAAACTTACACCAAAGTTAATGAAGAGAAAATCTAAAGGAGTTTGTTTAACATACAAAGATACAGAAGAGGGACTCTTTAATATGAGTTTGACTATGAGGGACTGTTTAATGAGGTATTTTTAAACTTAATTTATAATAGGGGACTTATAACTTTTCCATTTTAAATAACTGGCTTTTTTCTTTTCCATATTAAAATAGCTGATTTCTACTAGGTCTTTCATCATCCACTCAGTTCAGAGGTTTGTGTATGTAAACACAGAGATAGTCATAGTTATCTATGTATAAGCTTTCTGAAAATAGGGAATCGGACTGATGTTAGCTTAAAATGCCATTACCTCTCTCCTGTATTTTTGACATTATTTAAACATCACAATATAATCTGGTTATTCAATAGCCTTTTGTAAAGAATTGCATGCATTGGAGACTTTACCATACAGATACTCTACATCTTGGAACTTGGTGACTAAGGGATTTTTTGATGTAAAGACAATCTCCACATGCAGGAACAGAAGAGGGAATTGCTGAAACTACTACATTTGTGAAGCATTTTTAGAAGAGAATCTTATTTATGATTCAATCTCTTTCAAAAGAAAGGATTGTATTTTTTTCCCCTTTTCCTAGAGAACCTTGTACACTTTTCATTTCTGACTAAACCCGCAATCTTTTTGCTTTCCTATTACTACTTCATGGTTCCACATCTTAATTTGCTAACCATATGCTCCTCTGATCAAATCAGCAGATGTTTCTTCTCTTGAGCTCAGTCTACAAATATCTCAGCAGTGTCAAAAGAGCTATATCCCAGAAACACTGACTAAACTGAACATGTAATAGAAACAGATAAAACCTTTATTGGTCGAATTCCTAAGTTATTTTTATTATCATTTCATAGCCATCATTATTCTGATCAAAAATATAACTGTGGCTTCAGAATTTGAAATTCTCTTTGTTCTCAGTGTCAGTGCATCAGAATTCATCTTTGGGATGTGATCTTGTTTATCATCTCAGACACTTTAAAAACAAAAATCCAGCACCGTTTCTTAACAGGTGACTGGCCAGAGTCAGGCTCGGCATACTCCCTGGGGGCATTCTTTTGTACATCATTTCTGACCTTGTATACTAGGCCTGTCACATCTTTGTTATCCTTATCGATGTGCTAAAGTATGTATTTAACATTTCAACCCTCTTCCCCTCCACCCTGTTTTATTCCCTTTGAGCTAACAATCTGCACGTAGCTGTAGTAGTTGGTGGAAGAAGTTCACTGTGTTATTTAGTTTTGTTTGCTTTGCCTTAGTGCTGGAGAGAATACTGATGTACATGGCTGTCTTATTCATAGTACTAATCTGTAAGTGATATCTCTTCATGTACATATTTTACAGTTGATGACTATGTCCTTAGGGATTGTTAAGTAATATTGTTTTCCAAAATGCTATTCTTTTTTAGTCAAACCACTATGAGTCTAAGAAACAGTAGTTCATATACTACTTCAAATGAACAAAAGGATGATGGATGATTTGGACCTTCAAATGTCTTCCGTTTTGTCTTGAGATACTGACATGCAATAAGAAACATCTTATCCAAAATTCACTGAGGCTTTGAATTTTATTTCTTTGCATTTTTCACACCTGTACTGATGGTCTTATGCTACAAATTCTTACTTCAAGAAAGCCACATTTACTTCTTTTTCCAGAAACACTCTGATCCTTGCGACCACGAAGGGTGTACTATTGATAATATATTTATATCTACAATTCTCTGGAAGACTGTCTCCATCTGCTATAAGGGATGCTGAGTCCCTTCCATCGCCTATATCATAGCCTGCCAGGCACACTTCAATGTACGTGATATCCTTTTGTCACGGTCCTTTCAATCACATTTAATGTCCTACCTGCAGCTCTGTTTACTTTAAAATTTGAATGGCAGATGACAAGGATAACCTCAAAAATGACATGTATCACAATACTTCAATCTATGCCATAGTCCTAAGGTTTGTTTGGCATAAAAAGAAAAGTTATTCTAACATATCCAGAATCTAGCCTCAAATACACTTGACTTTATTTAATAGTCCAGTAAGATTGTAATATGGTGGACAGGAAAGAAAAAAAAGACAGAAGGACATTTATGAATGTGGAGGAGGTGTGGTGGTTTGACCTTGGCTGGATGCCAGGTGCCCACCAAGCCGCTCTATCGCTTCCTTCTTCAGCGGGACATGAGGGGAGAAAATGAGATGGAAAAGAAAGAAAACTCGTGGGTCAAGATAAAGGCAGTTTACTAAAAAAAGCAAAAGCAGAGGCCATGCACGGTAGCAAAAGGAAAACAAGATTTTATTCTCTACTTCCCATTAGCACGCGATGTCCAGCTACTTCCCTGGAAGCAGGGCTTCAGCATACATAGCCATTGCTCCAGAAGATAAAATGTCATGAAAACATGAATGCTCCCCATCTCTTCCCTTTCCCTTAGTTTTTATATCTTAGCTGACGTCATATGGTATGGAATATCCCTCTCGTTGGTTTGGGTCAGCTGTCTTGGCTACGTCCCCTCCCAAGATCTTGCCCTCTCCAGCCCACTGGTGGTGTGGGGGTAAATGTTGGAGACACAGCCTTGATGCTGTTCGAGCACTGCTCAGCAGTAGCCAAAACATTGGTGTGTTATCAACCCCTTTCTACATACCAATAGAAAGCACAGCACTATTCAGCTTGACCCAGTACAGGAGGACAATTAAGTAATATTCCATAGAACCAGGTAGAAATAATAGTTTCTAAAAGTGGAGACACCTTTTTCACCTCATTCACCAGCAATCCTGTTGCCTTTGTTCCCACCTGAATGCCTCTTCTGAGTACCTGTAGCACAGCCAACATAGGTTGGTTTTATGCTAGCTTTTTCCTTAGCTGCTGAGTTAGCCATACCTGCACAGAAAAAAAAGCTAACCTACCAGTGAGCACTTCTCTTTTTCTTCTAACTCTTTGTTGTTGGGGTTTGTTGTTGTTTCATTGTGGATTGTAAAGGTTTTTTTTTCGTTTAAACTCTATTATTGAGACAAACACAAATGAAGCTGCCATTATTTGGTCATTGAGAACCAGTAAGGTGGTAGATAACTGTGTTAAATCAATGATACTAGCTTAAGGGTTCAATTTTTCAGAAAAAAAAAAAAACAACAACAAAAAACCCAAAAAACTTTGGCAAAGGCTCTGTTTTAGAGTCAGAATATGTCCTTCAGATCCTGATATACATCTGACAGTTTTCATTGGTCAGGAGTTGAAGACATCCAGCTCTGACTGGGGAAAAAGAATTGTGCATGCCGAAAGATAATTTCATATATCTTTCCTAAACTTCTAGCAATTCTAAGTTTCAAGAATAAAACTCTTCTACTGGGTCACTATCTTATTTAATTAGTTTTGTGGTATGCTAAGCTGAGAGCAGTTGAGCTGAAGAAAGAAGTCTGAAAATCTTCATGAAAAGGCAGTTTTTTTCCTGCACCTCTAAGCACCTAACAAAATAGAGCTCTGATCAATAATTAAGGATGTAGGAATCGATTTGGCAGAACTAATAAACAGCATTCACGTGAAAGGTGCTGCATAATATATTGTTCTTTTCTCTTGGCATCCTTAATGACCACAGTCTTTCCTCCTCATTCATGAGATGTACATTGATAATCAAACGACTCATGAAAAGAAAACAACAAAGCCCAATATAGTTAAATACACAATATTTCTTCTATCGCAAAAGATTGCACTTTGCTAGGAAGAGAAACCATCAGCAAGCTCAGAAATGACAAATACGATTCAGTTTATTCACAGTGAGATGAGCAGTTCACTTTTGGCAGTTTCAGGTTATTGAACTGAAGAAAATAGACACGGTTCCTTTCAAAGCTAAGAAATGCTCTTTGACGGGTGATTAATATGACCATCAAAATAAGCACATTAAAAAAAAAAACAAAAACAACAAAAAAAAACCCAACAAAAAATTGGGATTGGATGGGTCAAAACTTTTATGCTACTTCTAACCCTGTAAGTCAAGAGTCAGAGCTTGCAGTTCAATGGGTTTTAGATGGGTGACAAAGATCTAGAGTGAATAACAATGAAAAATAGTGGGGGAAGGAAGGTTTGGTCAACATGAGATTAATTCCTGTGACCAGTATAATGTTTTCTACAACCTCAGTTTCATGGTCGAGCATTTTTAGCGTAATTAACTTTCTATAATGTTGAAGAATTCCCAGACCAAGTGTGGTAGAAATAAATTTAGATAAAATGCATACTTCACCTCATAATCAGAGGCAATTAAAAGGGCAACTATTTAATACACAGGGGCTTACACATATTTAATACCCTAAATGTAAATAAACCCAAATTAGAAATTTTAATCTATTTTTGGTTTTCTTCTGGGTTTCTTCAGAGATTACAATATACCTTTTCTTAGGGGTAGAAATGGAAGGTTTCTAAAGATAATTTTATATCTTTTTGTGGCTATGGCAGCTCTTTAATGACTTGACCATAATGTAATTATTGCTAACTAAAATAGATCCCTCTAGCATTTTAATTATTAGCTGTAGACCGAAAATAGGATGAAAAGGATGATGCTGGCCGATGTACTGGGTAGTATAACCTTGACCCTAATAAGTACCATTTTATCTTATCCACCAGCACCCACATCTGACAACAAAACTGACTTTTTTATTTACTCATTTTTGTTATTACCTGGATTTTCACCTTCTGACATTCACTCACCTTATGGTTCGACTGTAATGAAACTGCTCAACAGCTGAGTAACCTGCATCCTATTAACTGGCATCTCAATTTACCTCTGGGGGGGGTCTAAGATGGAAATACTAATGACAAGAAGAGAGACTCATCCATGCATCTATTTCTATACCACAAGACAAATAACAAATGATAAGAAAACTGAAAAAAACTACACACAGATAAAATTGTAGAACTCTTGATACAACCAAAACCTTGCCTGAAGGCAAAAGAGTGCTAATAATGTATTTTGTTCCTAGGAAGAGTTTTAGAGAGGTTAAATAATTTTGTATACAGTAATGTTGCATTCTCACCCAATACCATGAGTCAATAGGAGCGTGCCTTACAGACTGGGGGGGTGGTTCACTACATATGGGGTGGGACACATTTCAGCGGGTTGGAAAAATAATCTTTGGCTTGTACAAGAATTACCATGGGATAATTACGAGAGCAATCAAAGGTGATGGAAGAGAGGGACTGAGGCTAACAAATGTGGGGAAATGGAGGGCAAAGAGGGATAAGGGCTGGTTGAACATGAACAGGCTGTTAGTCGGGGGGGTGGTTCACTACATATGGGGTGGGACACATTTCAGCGGGTTGGAAAAATAATCTTTGGCTTGTACAAGAATTACCATGGGATAATTACGAGAGCAATCAAAGGTGATGGAAGAGAGGGACTGAGGCTAACAAATGTGGGGAAATGGAGGGCGAAGAGAGATAAGGGCTGGTTGAACATGAGCAAGCTGTTAGTGTGCTTGTCTGGCCATGCCCTGTAGTTGGTAGGTGCAGTTGTCCTGTCTTTTCACTGAACTCCATTTTAGCTATTTTCTTGGGTGAGAGGCTTTCTATACTGCATGTATGCATGTGTATGGGGCTCTGAGTGCCAGCAGATGGGGTGGGACCAGCAGTCATAGGGGTCCATGTGTCTGTGGTGCCAGCAACTGGAGAGACTGGAAGAATGTGGGTCTGTGTCAGTGGACGACTGCTAGCAAACATCAAGCCAGATTAACCAATAAGTAGGACTAGGTGCTTGGGAGCCAAGTGTTGGGGCAGCCATAAGTCTGGGCTGGATACAGGAGGGACCCAAGGGGCTGTGATTTCACTGCTGGAGGGGTCCTAGCTTGCAACCATGGTGTCTGAGGGCCAAATGGGAGACCTGTTTGCATGCTCATGTCCTTGTGCATGAGGCAACTGGAAAAAAGAGAATCCAGGGAAAATTACTTTGTATCCTTATCTAAGGTAATTTATTGGAGAGTTCCACAGCACGCACACACACACATGTGTGTGTTTAGGCATGAGTGAAGGGGTCTCTACCAGCAGCTGGACTGGGGCTGCAGCCTCAGAAGCTCATCGGTTCAGGTGCCAGCAACTGAGGAGATTGGGATCTAAGGGCAGCTACTGGGCTGACAGAGGGTGTGAGCCCAGCTGCTGGGGAGGATCCGCATTGCACATCAGTATGGACATAGATAGATTTCCCACTAACAGACCTTCATCCTGATGAGCCAGATGAAGGAGCAGGATGAGACTTTTGATGTTGTTCATGTTTGTGCAAGTTCTGAGTGCTTGCCTGTGTTGCCTGGTCATGTGTGTGTGTGCATATGTGTATTGTATATGTGTTTGTGTACCTATAGGGGATACATGCTTAGCATGACTGCTGGCTAGAGCTGGGAACAGGGAACTTTGGCATCCTTGCATCTGCTGGTCTCTCAGATTTCATAACTGTTAATAGAAAGAGTCTGAGTCATCCAGAGCTAGAAAATAGATTTAAAAACAAAACAAAACAAAACCAAACCAACTTGTATTCCGTTATCTATTCTCTAGGGGTTTTCTCTTCCTTTATATAACATAGATGTTTATCCTCTGGACGGTTTAGATGATTATTAGTTCTTTAAGACTAGAGATGTTTCTACAAAAATTAGCTATAGAAAACAGATGTTGATAGTTTTTGGAGCCCTGTATCCCCACAGTACAGCAATTTCATTCTCCATAACAGACCATAAGCTTTTTGCTGATCTTGCAAGGCCTCAGAACTAAGACTTGTCAGGCTTGCTCTGACTGAACATTTGCCAACATGCTTGAGCTTTGCTTTACTTGGTTTAATTGTAACAGCAATTTCTCTAGTAGACAAGGTGCCTGTCTATATGTAATTTGAAATACTTTTGTTTATCTTTGCATGGTCTGACTACAGTTTTATATAAACAGAAATAACAACCAGTTATTCCATGTAGAATGAGATATATACAACTCTAACACACTGAGGTAGTGTAGAGAAATACAAGCCTGGTAGGATAGCAGAGGTCTAGAGAAGTGGAGACACAGGACACGGCACAGAGGATTACAGGCAGGGGATGATAAGAGTCAGGGCACAGGCTGGCATTAGAGGCAGCTCAGCCATGGTCAGTTCAAGAAATGGAAACCTGCAGCTGGACAAAACTGAGTTTAGAGGTAACAAAGACAATTAAGTCATATCTGGCATAAGTACCATACACAGTAAATTTGGATGTAACATGGAGCTGCAGACAGATGAAGAGCTAGGTGTAAAATCATGTTAGCAAATATCTGAAAATGAACCCCCGGTGGATCCTAGAGCAAAGAAGAGAAAACAATCAACACGGATTTTGTATTCCTCTTGGTGATGGACTTCAGGTGCTGACTATTTGCTGTAACACCTTCCCAAAAAACCACGACAAGAATGAAACTGCCAATCTTGGAACCCAGAGGAGCAGGGGAAGGATGAGAACAGCACCAGGACAAGGCACAGAAAATGAGAAGTGTGTGTTTAACAGTTTTAACTGCATAATTCCTTCTTCTTCTCTAACATTTAGATCTCCATAAATAATGATTCCTAGATTTGACTGTTGAGATTTCTGTTATACAAACAATAAATTCTTGGGTTTATACATATATAAAAAATTATGCTTACTCTTTTCCCATAAACAAGATTTTGAGCATAACATTCTCACATGAAAGTTACTGAAACTACTGAAATATACTGGCTGGAATTAAATCTGTATTGTGCCCAAACATTAATGCATGATTTAAAAAAAAAAAAAAACTGAACCAAAGAATGAAAGAAAATTAATCTTTTAAAAGCCCTGTGAGACATATAATAGTAACTACACTCTAAGAGCAATATTTCTCATGTGGTGCATCACTGATTTTAAATTTGAACTAGAGGCAAGATTTTCAACTCATCTTTAACTAGGCATCAATTTTATACACGTAATTTTGTAGACACAAATAACTACAGACACATTTTATGCTTGCTGTGATACAAGGAACCAAAATCAACTAAGTAGCTCATGTAAAGCATAGCAGAAAGAATACAAATATAAATGGAGAAGACAATAACCACTGGGCCATGGGTAACCACAAGGTTAGCTCATTCAGACCTTTTAACAATGTGTACTTTCACCCGAAGACAAAAGCTGCCAGTGTTTTGCTTACAATTTTGAAAATAACTGTTGATGGCAGGAATGGTTTAAGTCACCATTCCTGCCTTGAAATGCAGGCACTAATCATGTGCACACTTGCCATCTATTGTAGCATAAAATAAAATAGGTAAGTGCAATGCAGAAAGCAATGATAATTTCTTTAGAATAATATATTTCAATTCATATTGCATTTCATTAAGGGCATGCCAAAAGTAGTTATTCAGCTGAAGGTTGGTAACATTTTGTGAAAAGAGGAAATTGCTTTGTTGAATGACCCTGCTTGATCACTTGTCCCCATCTGATCATACGCTTAATATTTGTTACCACTTAATAGGTCTCTGTATAAGTGGCAACAACTAATTTGTTCATCTCAAAATTTCTCACCTATTCAGTCCCAGTCCAGTCCAGGAAACTTTTTTTTTTTTTTTTTTTTTTTCTGTCAGGACATGCTCTGAAGAAAGAAGTGATTTAGAGACCCAGCTGATTTGTCTGTGTAAACACAGGCATCTCCTGCCATTTGAGATGCTCTTCCAGCTTCTACCTGAGGGATGAGTAAAGGGTCTTCTTCCCTAAATCCCATGTTTTTTCTGCTAGTCCATGTGAATTCCTCAGATACACCAGGATACCTCTTAACATACCTAAAATTGTCATTACCTACCTCTGTTTAGGTACCTGAATTACTCTCACATGGTCTCAAATAACTTAAGCTGGAATGAATTACAACTGACAATGTCAAAGTCCTTTGGTAATTTATTATTTAATGGCATCCTGGCTTGTATCAGGAATAGTGTGACCAGCAGGAGCAGGGAAGTGATCGTCCCCCGGTACTCAGTGCTGGTGAGGCCGCACCCCGAATACTGTGTTCAGGTTTGGGCCCCTCACTACAAGAAAGATTTTGCATTGCTGGAACATGTCCAGAGGAGAGCAACCAAGCTGGTGAGGGGTCTGGAGCACAAGGCTGATGGGGAGCGGCTGAAGGAACTGGGGGTGTTCAGCCTGGAGAAGAGGACGCTGAGGGGAGACCTGATCGCCCTCTACAGCTACCTGAAAGGAAGGGGCAGCCAGGGGGGTCGGCCTCTTCTCCCTGGTAACAGATGATAGGATGAGGGGGAATGATTTGAAGCTGCACCAGGGCAGGTTTAGGCTAGACATTAGGAAAAACTTCTTCACCGAAAAGGTTGTCAGGCTCTGGAATGGGCTGCCCAGGGAGGTGGTCGAGTCCCCATCCCTAGAGGTATTTAAAAGGGTGGGATGGCAGGGTTAGGTTAATGGTTGGACTCGATGATCTCAAAGGTCTTTTCCAACCAAAGTGATTCTATGATTCTATGATTCTACGATTCTATGATTCTATGATTATTTCTGCAGCTGAATCCTAATTGGATTCTTAGTTAAAACTCCATGCATTAAGGAAGATGCCAATGAAATCATCACAATTATGTCAATAAGACCAAGATCACACCTTGGAACACTAAGAAATTTATTTTCAGGACATTTTACTTCATAGGCTACTTCAGTTTTCGTCTTTCTGAATCTCAGCACATTTCTCTGAGTCATAGCTCCTTTAAACATCTTTTTCTTGCAAAGCTTTCAAACAACAGTTCTGTTTCTTGCTCTCTTCCTCTCTGCGAGTACATCTACATATATTTTCCAAGGCTATTATCTGCCTCTTTTCTTTAAGAAGCCTGTTAATTTTTTTTTGCTGTTGAACTTGATCTTTTTCAGAAATGGCCTCTGCGGGATATTACACAACCAAAGAAAAAAAGAAAACTCACATCATATCTAGTTCCCAACCAGTAGGAAAAATGTACATGCCATCAACTCACTGAATGCTCTTTATCAGGCAGCTTTTACTGTACTAAGTAATGTCAGTGTCAACAATTCATAACTTGTATGCGGGTGGTCAGGTAAGCTTATATTTTTATAGCACTCCACTGCAAGCTCAAAGGGTCACCCTAGATGTGGACTGTTAGACTGAAATTTCTGCATGGCTGCCTATTCTTGCTGTAGTTCTCAGATAAGGGTTAAACAGACATGAGATGCAAGTATTTTTGTTCTTTTTTTTATTATTATATCATTGTTATTATTATACCTACTGTAATATTCCTCCAAAATATCAAGGAAAAATCAAGTCTGAGTTTTATATCAGTCTACACATGCAAAATAAGACCCAAGATTCCAAAATAAGTCCCAAGTTTCCAAACCTTATGCTTTAATAAGGTAAGAGAGAAAAACGTGTGAAAAAGAAAGCGTTATGAATTCCCTTTAAAGTCTGCAATCAGCAACAAAGAATCTTAGAGTTTAAGGATGTGAAAAAAATGTATCTGGAATACATGTGAAAAAATATACAGTGTGATTTGGAAATGAACACAGTTTTATCAATCCGGCATAGATTAAGATGAGACAAACCTCATATCCTTCACAAGAGCCAAAACTGCATTGTTAGATCAAAAATATTTTATTTTGTATTATTTTATTTTATTTTATTTTGCTGAATGTCTCAGAAGGAACATGGACATGAGGGTTCTCACCCATCTGGTCTAATAACCAAGTGTTTTCCCCCTGAGGTAGAAACACTTAAGCTCACTCCTTTTTTCTCCAATTTTTGCTGAGGCCATGAACTGTGATCAAGTACACAGAAAAGGTATTTTGTCTTTTCTTTTTCAAATGTGACAGATTGACATTAACCACATGTGCACCCTAGTCCACATAATCCACAATCCATATTCATGTAAATGTTCTTACATTAATCTCATTAGTACCTAACTAGACAGCAGAAGTCATAACAATTTTCAGCAGTGCCAAGTGCCTGGAAAAACTGAATATTGAACAAAAATAAACCAAACAAAAGACAACTTCATATATCAGTCAAGTTAACGAAAATACAGTATTTGTCCTCATCCCCACTGAAAGCACTAGCTGATCTTCTGCCAAAATCAACAAGGTGACATTTTTTCTTGAGGCAATCCCTATCCCTTTTCATTCCTGAGGTGTGACCCTGGAATTATCCCCTCCTAAATCTGTAAAATATTTTAGTGCTATTTACTGAGTAATAGATGGTCATTCCGTTGAAACTGTGAATTGTGATTGCCTGGAAAATAATTTTTTTTTACTTGTTCTGTTTTTTATTCTGGTAATACATGTCTCTCCACATACTCAGGAAATAGTTCTTCAGGAAATCTTAGCACAATCTCTGTTTCATTCCAAAACAGGGAGGTGGTCGTTCTTTTGAATATCTTCCCTAGAGACTCAAATACAGTTTTGACTGCTCTGTCAAGACATCCCCAAAAGCTTTGTGAGCGTGTTTGCTTCTTTCTAAATGTCATAGCACACCTGGGTGGGCCAGATTCTCAGCTGGCATTGGCAACCTGAATTCTCCTAAAATCAATGAACCTGTATTCATCCATGACAACTAGGAATTAGGAAGCCACTTCTAACAGTACGTATTTGAGAACAGCAACATCAATGGAAGCAAATATTTTTCTGTATCTTAAATAAGTTTTGTAAGTATTATAAAAATATTTGATGATTTTATTAAAAGGAGGAATGCATTTTAGCCTCATCACACAACTTCTTTAACCAACAACGGATGAAAGTCCATATTGAATACGAGTCTACTGCATAAGATATTTTAAAAAAGCAAAAGTGGTGCAGACTGTTGTGAGCCAATATATTTCAAGGGTAAGTTTGTATGTGCCTTCTAAAGAAACCACCTCAATATATACGTAAACCTTGGACTACTTTTTTCAATGGATTATACTTTGAGAGGAAAAAAAATTATAATCTTGAGAAGTGCACAAAGTTAGATTACGTAAACCTTGGACTACTTTTTTCAATGGATTCTACTTCGAGAGGAAAAAAAAGTTATAATCTTGAGAAGAAGTGCACAAAGTTAGAGAGAAAAAGGGTGACAAATGCTTTTAATGGCCGGGAAGCTGGCTTAGAGACATCTTGTTCCTTGCACCAAACACGTGCTAAGTGGTTTCAAGTCAGTCCCTGTGAGGAGGGAGAGTCTGGAGTCAAGAAGGAAATGAAGGAAATTATATGGTGAGAAAAGTGTCCCAAAAGCACTTGAAAATGATGTAAATTAATGCTGAAAGCTTCAGTAATAACCCAGGCCAACATGTCCTTCCCCTCAGCTACTCAGAAGAGAGGGGAAGTTTTTGCATCACCTGGCTTTTTTAGATGTCATGTTTGATAATAACAAGGAGGTGCAGAATTTACTGAAAAATGCATAAATTACATCTCAGCTGCTAGAGGAATATGGACTTGTTCTGAATTATATCCTGCAAGGACCATGTCAGCGTAAATTGTGCAATCTTTGAAGCCCCTGAATACTTCAGAAGAGATCCTGAACAGTTTTAATCATCACTAACTCTGAAGTATGTGCAAACAGAGGAGAGGAAAAGCAGCATCTGCCCCCTGACATCTGTCTAGATATCACAACACAGTGCCAGGCAAAGTTATCTGAGTAGCTTCTGAACTAGTTCATCTAGAAGGAGCAACAAAATATTGGTGTGATACCTCTCCCAGAGAAATTAGAGCCTGAAAAATTGTTTTGGGACATGGGATTGTTTAATTCAGCTAAACTGTCTCTGGCATCTCAGCTAGCAAAACAGGACAATTTGGTTTTGGACTACAAATAATTCTCAGTGCTTCAATTTTCTCATATTATGTTCAGAGTCCCAAATGCACATTCATTACCAAACTGTACATTAAGCTGCCTCAACTCTTTTTCTGGTTCAAGTATATTGCCTGTGTCTAGTAGCATATTATGTATAGACACATCCAGATTGAAAGAAAAATTACTGTCTTTTTTTCCAAATATATATGTAATAAAATAAAACTTGAGTAAAATACAATTTAAGGGGGAAGTATTGTTAACATGTTCAACCACCCAAGTAGTTTGTCTCAGCATAGCCTCAGTAAAAAAGAAAAAACTATTTTTTTTGATCTATCAATGGCATTTATAGTCTGACATGACAGATAGGGCAATGTGAAAGCCCATCTCTACAATCTAAATGGAAAACCTGTAATATCAAATATCATCTCTTATCACTAAGAAACATCGTTCATAAGAAGCTAATGAGAATAAACGTGCTCTAAGAGAATTCAGTTTTTCTTTCCCTGATTCAACATCAGAAACCAGTATTGTTAAATCTCTTAATTTTCTAGATAAATGGAAATAGAAATGACCTGAGGGAAACCCAAGTTTTTAAAAAAAATATTTTTGGTTTTCTCCTGGAAGAGCTGCATATGAGCTTGGCCTTGAGGAGCTTCTCTGGGGGAAGAGCTGTTGGCCAGGGTGGCGACTGCTGAACTACAGCTGATGAACTCGGCAGGCACCAAGAAATGTTGCTGACTATGGTGTAGGAGCAGATAAAACACAAAACTCAGAGAGTCAATGTTTATTGGTGGCTGGTGAAGCCAGGAAGACCATCAACCAGTGAGGCTGGTACAAAATCAGATATAAGAAAACCCTCAAAATCTCAAAAATAAGATACTCCATCTATGGAGAACAGTTTAATATGCTTAAGAGTTAGATTTTGATGAGCCTGGATAAGAAATTAAGAACGGACTGAAATGGAAACAGAGGGAAATTACAGAATCAGCTAGTGTTTAAAAAAAATAGTGGCAACCCCAAGAAACTGAACAAAAGTCGTGCTGTTGTGAATTGAGCCCCAGAGGAAGGGTCAGGTTCCTTACGTATTTTGCACAAGGGCGGGGAAGCACAGGTTTATATTAAAACCAGGAGGCTGAGATTCTACAGTTAAAGTATATTGGTACCCAGTCACTTCAGCACAGTAAGAGAGCCCTACCCCATATTTTAATATGCTGATGATATAGCAAATGATCATTTCCATTTTGCAGCAAGAGAGCAGAAACAGTGCAGTGCCCAAATTCACACTAATCACCATATCCAGACTGCTAGTCTCTTAATGACAAGACCAATGCCTTAATCACTTTTCTTCCCTGTTTTCCATGTCTCCATATACCACATTTTATGACCATAATCAAGTCCCTTGACTTATGTGTATCATCATTTAACCATCCATCATTTAAAATATTTGCCTCACAAAGGCTGCCGGAGAAAAACATTCCATGAATCATTAAATACTTTCATTGAAAATCACTTTAAACATGACTATTATTATTAGCTGTATTAATAATAATTAGTAATGACCATTAGATCAGACATTTGTAGTGCTTATGATTCTTTTCACTAAAAACCATCTGTCTTTTAAAGAACAACTGTTGAAAGTTAATTGTCAGGTGGTCTTAACGACATACATTTATACTGAGGTTATAATGGACCATAAAGTGAAGTTCTCTAAGATGCTAAATCTTCAGTGTGAAATGTTACACTTACATAAGCTTTGTATTTCCAAGACAAGTTTAAGACTGTAAAAATAAGTGCTTAATAAGTGATAAGCATATAAATGTGTTCCTTCCTTCCTGGAATCCTATAGAAATGTATCACTAAATCAGTAATGTGTAATAAGTGAAGCTCAGGTATTAGATAAATGATAAGCGATATCATAAAAGATTTTCCTTCTGAGACATGGGTATAGAGCACTGAATAGCAATATAAATACACAGATGGATTAGAATGCAATTGTCCTTTGGAACAGGACTTGGTTTTTTAATACTATTTCCTCTGTCCAAATAAGCTCCAATTTTGCATTGCAACAAGCAAACTTCTCCTTTAAACACCATCAATAAAACTTCCAGCTGACCTTTTCACGCCTTCTATAAGGAAGCTAAATGTTACTCGCTTTTCACATTCAATAAAAACTATTACTGTGTTCTAGTTCAATGCATATCTGTGTCATCATGGGGGAAGGTCACTTTGCACTACGTGTTAATCTTGCCTTTAAAGTTCATTTCCAAGCTTTCGGGTTGCTAAATGTGTCGCCTTGGTTTATTCATGAGCCCCACGTGGTGTGTGACAAAGTAACTTGAAGTTCATCTGAAGGTCTTCAGATGTTTGGGCCTTCAGATCTATTCGTCACAAGTTTTCCATTTTTAAAAAATAACCAAAAGCAAGCAGATGATATTCTGCTTTTAGGCTAATGCCAGACAGAATGGCACCAAGTTTCAAGAAAATAGATGGTTATTCTGGCCAGAACTTCAACTGGTGCAAAGTGCTACAGTAGCACTGTCTTCAGTAGAGCTATATTCCCCAGCTAAGGATAACTGGACGCTTCTGATGTGTCTCTGAATAATGACCCCAGTCAACATTTTCAGTGACTAGAGTCAAGTTATGCAGTTTGAAACTTTCTCGGCTAATCCCACCAGATGTATCTTCCTCAGATTTTCTTTAGATGAGACCCTCTGTTAGCCTCCTGACATCTTAATAAGTCACACCTTACATGTGAGCATCTTTCTAAGTAGAATATTCATGGATGTAAGAACAATGCTGAATTATTTTTTTTTTCTTTGTCGTGGCAGCCAGTCATAGCAAAGTATAGCTGAAGGCACAAAGAGTTAAAAGCTAAATCATAGAATCACAAAATCATATAATGATTTGGTTTGGAAGGGACCCTTAAAGATCCCCTAATCCAGCCCCCTTGCCGTGGGAAGGGACACCTTTCACTAGTCCAGGTTGTTCAAAGACTTGGCCAACCTGGGTTTGAACACTTCAAGTGGTGGGGCATCCACGGCTTCTCTGGGCAACCAGTTTCAGTGTCTCACAAGCCTTATCATGAAAAATAATTTCTTCCTTACATTCACCTTCTTTCATTTAAAAACGGTTGTCCCTTGTCCTGTCACTACAGGCCTTGGTAAAAAGTCTCTCTCCATCTCTCCTATAGACCTCCTTTATAGATTGAAAGGACACAGTAAGAACTCCCTGGAGCTCCACAGGGACAAGGTAAACAAAGCTTTTACATTCACTGGAGCCAGGATTCCTCTCATATGGACCATTAGACTGTAGATATCTGGTTTTCAGCTAGTTGCCCTATATTCCCTTTACACCAATGAAAAGAAATAGGTGTCTTTAAACACTTCTAGTTTTGATGTGTATTTTTGGCTGAGATAAATCATACTCTATAAGCGCCTATATCTCTCAGGGACTATAAGAGAAACCATCATAAGTAGCTCCCACCCTGGAAGCTCTTCCTTTTCATCCCTTAGTCCTCAAAGGTAGGTTTCAGAAAAGTTAGAAACTATAGAAAAGTCCCTTCTTTACTGGAGCTGTCATAATCCTCCTCCTGCTCTATAGCAGGAAGTCTGTTAGAGCTGTTTGCTCTAGGTTTGCTCTAAGGAGGTGTTTGACAATTTTTGTGCAATTACAGTATTGCTCAAAAGGTGTTATGCATTAAAATCACTTACGTAAGCACTGAGAATTCATATTTCAGGTTCTTAAGACTCTGACAATATAGTGATATCCTAGCTTATACTATCCTAAAATACCATCGCAATGCCATTCTTTGAAGCATTTGGAAATTGTTTCTATGATACATGACATGCAACAAAACACATGAAGAAGTTCTAAAAATCTTTTAGAAGTACAAACTGGGAGTGGGTAATGTCTCAGGTGTTGGCATTTTAATTTTTTGTCTCAGTGATCTTGAATACTCTGAGGTGTTCTGAAAGCAGTGAATGAGAGTGTGTCCCAAACGGAAGCATAAAACAACATAAACCTTACAAAATATCTAAACATGTGTGAATGCATATGAAATAAGAATTAGATTTCCAAACATTTTTGGAGTCTCTGTTAGTATGGTGAACCAAGAACAGATTTCCCAATACCCACTTTCACTTGTGATAATTAATTTAAATTTGATTATGCTCATTACTGGACTTGAACCAGAGCTGCAAAGGATCTCAGCTTCAGTGGGCTCTGTCCAAGCTCACCTCCATGTCATCAAGATCCTTCTTGGCATCTGATCCTCAGCTTCACCCAGTAAGCCCGCTCAGCGCATGCCTTCCACTGCTCGCGATACAGCGGATCCAGCCCATGTGTGGAGAAAGCGAGACAGGATATGTGCATTTGTAGAGAGTCTTGGTGAACCTTAAGATGGATCAATAGGTAGCTGCATAAAAACTTCAATATATATGTGCGTGGATGGAAGATTAAGATTTCAAATAGCTAATCAGTTCTCTATATTTTTTTCTCATTTACATTTTTATTCAGATTGGAAGTAAAAATAAACAGCCTTGTTCTCTGTCACTGGCTAGAAATGTCAATGTTTCCTTCTGCAAAGGCTACCTGTGCCTTGACATTTACTCTATGTGCCCAAACATGGATGACATGCCCCTTAGGAAAAGACAGTTCAAGAAAAGGGAAAAAGGCAGGATCAGAAAACATTGTATCTATAGTCCTTTAGTGTGTATCACTGCCTTCTGTTGGAAAACAAAACTCTGAGTATATAAGGTTTGTGAGGAACGCTCTCCCTTTGGTTCATATAGATCTGCAGAAGAGCAGTGCCTCGTTCCTCTTGTACACAGCTTTCCCCTCCTTGTAAGAACCTGAAAACCTGGTTGATTAGCAGGGGTCCTCAAGGTTATACTGACAGTATCAAAAAGCAAACACCAGAGTTCTGTCGAAGACCCTAAATCTAACTTTTTTTTTTTTTTAGTTTACTACACAAAGTGCTGAACAAACCTAACTACTCAAAATTGTTGTTCAGACAAATTATTAGAAATATGAGCACCTCTCACATGTACGATGAAAGGCTTTTTTTTTTTTTCTTTTTTTCTTTTTCTTTTCTTTTCACAGAAGTCTAATGACTGGTAACTTAAGAAATAGTAACCAGGATTACACTGTAATCATGTTTTCATCAACATCAGCCATGCTTGGCTAGTAAAGTGCTGGACAAATTGAAAAGGAATCTTTCAATTAGTTCAAAAAGCATTTCATCAGATTCGGATGAATGTCAGCAAAACCATCATCTAAGACTAACATTTACTTCTGTTTTTAGCAGCATGTGCAGCATAGAAAAAAAATTCTCTCACCTCATGTTATATAGTATCATATAAAAAAAAAAGTCCTGGTTTTTGGGACAGAGGATTTGGTTTTTTCCTAGTAGCTGGCATAATGCTGTGTTTTCGATTTAGGATGAGAAGAATGTTGATAACTCCTGAATGGTTTAGTTGTTGCTAAACAGTGCTTACACCAGTCAAGGACTTTTCAGCTTCTCATGCCCTGCCAGCAAGAAGCTGGGAATGGGCCCAGTCAGGACAGCTGACCCTAACTGGCCAAAGGGCTATTCCATACTGTATGACGTCATGCTCAGTATAGAAACTGGAGGAGGTTGGCTGGAGGGGGGGAACTGCTGCTCAGGAACTGGCTGAGCGTCAGTCGGCAGGTGGTGAGCAATTGCGTTGTGCATCAGTTATTTTGTATATCCTTTTATCATTATTATTATTATTATTATTATTGTTATTGTTATTATCCCTTCCTTTTCTGTCCTATTAAAATGTCTTTATCTCAACCCATGAATTTTACTTTGGTTTTTTGAATTCTCTCCCCCATCCCGCTACAGAGGCGGGGGGAGTGAGCAAATGGCTGTGTGATGTTTAGCTGCCTGCTGGGTTAAACCACAACAATAAATAAAAGCAGTTTGTCCCCAGCAGACTAAGTCAGCTTATGCAACTGAAGTTGACAACTTAACATGAGATGTCTCGATGCAAAATTTCATCCACGTGCTCTGAAAAGGGCAATTTCAAGTTAAAATACAAATGGCCAGATCTGGATGGAATTTCCAACAAACCCATCCAGTTTTAATGGTGATGGTTTGGAAAATGCTTGGTTGTGTACTCCTCCCTTCAGTTAAAATCTTCATTCTATTCCTTTCCTTCCCTCCTCACCTCATTTTGAAAAGGGCTGATTTAAAATGCTGAGTCACCAGTGTCTTGTATTTTCTATCCTCTTTACCTCCCCTGGTTTTAATAAAAATAAACCTTCAGTAGTGTTCTATAAAAAATACATCAGCCTCTATTCCTCTGTGATATTAGTCAGACTGGTTGCAGTGAGCTTGTGCCAAGTTTTAAGGGTCAGCTCCCTCTTCTTGCACCATAAGTAGGTAGGCACTGTGGTAATATCATGTTTCAGCCTCTCTGCTTTTTCTGGGTACCTGTTTAACTGTTTCAATCACAGGAGGAAAAAGCTGTTTTAACTTCAGTACTATTCACAAAACACTGTACAGATTTAAACAGACCCATGCTCTGTGAGTCCTGAAAAGCACCTGTAAGCAACAGTTTCTAGAGAGCACCACAGGCAGAAAAAATAGTAACGTACAGAAAACACTTCAGTAGCATTAAAAAGTACTTAAAATCTATTAAAACAACCAGTGATGTGTAAAGTGTATCACTCATGGAGAGTTTTATCCCGCTTAACCATAGACATCTCAAACGTAGGTGTCTCTGTCTAAGATGGTCACCAGATGCACCTTTTATCTTCAGTGGAGAAAACTAGGTTCTTCCAGAGTGTAAACTGGTCAACTTTTCCAGACCTACTCCAGGATGAGATGAAGCATATCATAGGGCTGCTGTGTTTCCCAACTGATAAAGAGGTGTATGGAGATGTCAGTATTCGGTCAACTTAAATCTTCAGAGGTTGAGACGAAGGGAAACTCCTTCATTCCCCTCCAAAACCACCACATCCCCAAAAGAATACTCAGGACCTCATTCTACATGGCCTCACTCTAACTTGTAGATGAAAAGCTGATAATTCAACAAAAGTAATTGAAACAAAATCTACGTGTTGTATTATGAATGATGATACAGGCACAGGACTCAATGCACACACAAGCCTTGTTCATGTACTAGCCACAGCTGAATCTACATGAGACTGTCTTTAACTTCTATATTTACAGCTTTCTTCCTCTAGCATTGATTAGATCATATCACAGATGTAGAATGCAGAGTTTCCATTCCCTTCCATCGAGCCTCAGAAATAAAAACAAAGAAGCATGAAGCCCATGGGTTACAAGTGCAACACTTGCAAGTATATTTTTGGTCATTTATAGCAATTACAAATGCACAGCTGAATAAGAACAAAAGATTGCAAATTTTGTAATGGTTTGCATATTTCCCCACACATTTCTACCGTAATAAAACTGTTAAGATTTTGCTGATCACCAGGAAACTTTTGGGCATCTTCTGGAAGTAAATGAAAAACAAAGCAAAACCAGGAGAACACTTGGTTGTGAATGGCATCCAGAGTTCACTGCACACCTTTACACATCTGAGTTTATTCAGTTGGGTGCAACATCTCAGCTGGGATGTAACATTTTAAATTAATTTGATTTCCTATATAGCATTATCATTTTGCTGACAGACATCAAACTTAGCAAGGAAATATTTATGTTTTCAGGGTTTCACCTCCATGTCCTGTAGCACCACTGACAGTGCAGTAAAGTACAATGAAATGAATCAGGAAAATGAGTTCCTCAGCAACTAAAGAATTACATCCTTTTTCCCACAACCCCATTCCTAATTGTTCAAGACAGTTGGAAAAACAGCCATACTTCAGAAACAACAGACAGAGAAAAAGCCCAAAATGTCATTCAGCTTGCTTACTTCACATAGTGCAAAGTGGCTTAGAGGACAAAAGCAGCAATTTCTTTCTTGGTGGTGCTCACTACTGGACTTGCAGAATGTAATGCAAAGAGTAATGAAAATATTTCCATAGATCATTTTGAGTGGTAGCATATATATAAAACCAAACCAAACCAAATTAAAACAAAACCCCCCAAACCCCCCCCCAAGATCAAAATTGCCAATTTACATTCTTTACCTAGATTTTGTTTGAGTTTAGGACATTCCACTCTGTTTAGTGCTTTATACATTCATGGCAGCAATCCTATAGACTTCAGCAGCAGTTGTGAATAACCAGCACTTCTATAAATAAAACTTTCAGTCAGGCATTGTATCCCAACCCTGGCTGCATCCAAATCTGCATGGGCCACATGTTTGGCTTTAATTCTAGATTTTTTTCTGCATTCGTATCAGATTTGATTTGTTTTTCCATGCTGCCACGCAAAAGGCAGGATTTAGGATAATGAGCCCAGGATTACCAAATCCCCTGTTGCAGCCTAAAGCAGGGGTTTCCCTGCATATTCTCTACTTTTTGGAAAGGACCATACCCAACTGAGACATAAATAGAAAAAAACCCAAAACACCACACCGTGAACTGCATCAGTTTTCTACTGAGGATGATAAACTGAGATTTCTGCAGATACAAAGTTCATAGCAGATGTCCAGCATGGAGAAACTCAAGCATAAGCAAACAGCATTTGAGAAAATAAAAGTTGAAAATAGAAAACTAAAGTGAGAAATTTCATATAACCTTCTATTATGGCTATGTTACCAGCTGCATCAATAAAAAGAAAATCCCTCTGCTGAAGTTAACTACATAATACATTTTGATCTGCAATTATCTCACATGAAAACTGTCAGCAGGTCGCCAGAAGATACTCTCTGAAGTAGCGCATTTATTAATGTTAAAAATTTACAGCATAGATTTTCTTCTCTTTTTATTAAGATTTTTTTTTTAAATTTATTTTCCTATAGTATTAGAAATCTTGCATTTAAAGATGCTTTATACGATCACAAGTCAAGATGTCTCTGGTGGATCTCATAATTTTACACACAATCTCCTTATCTTCAGAGTAAATAGATAAGCTACTAATGTCTATTTTTTCAATTAGTAAAAATAAGCCATTCAAAGACATCTCTAAAGAGTTTTTCCATTTTACTGATACTTAGCAGAATTACAATGGTCTTCAAGCTCTTATAAATTATTCTTATAAACTACTAAAGCCCTACAAAAAATTAGTGTGAAGCCTGAAGTGTTTATTTTAGTCATATCAGCAAGTTAGAACTGAATACAAATTTACTCATAAATAAAGTTTCAAATGAAATTTGGCTAATACATTAACATCTTACCTTGATGATGCTTCCCATTAACAACATAACCTTTAAAAGACATCCAGATCCACCAGTTGTCAAAGTTTTAGTGATCAGCATCAAATTTTCAGTAATAGGAATGCCCATTATTAGAGTATGAGATCATTATTCACATTTTCAAGCCAATCTCTGAACAGCACAATGCAGGACAGACCATGGAAATAGGGATGTTTGCCATCTTTGTAAAACACTTTGAGATCCCAGGACAAATATCTGCTATATAGTAATTATGGCTACTGTTATTTCTGTTGGTTTATTCCAAGCCTGCAGGACAGTTTTCAAGATGGTATGAAATGATCTCAGAGAGTTGGCAAGGAAGAGCTTTATCTGCTTCTTTCTTTCAGTCCTTGTGACTGACCAATAAACCTCTATGGTGGTGGAGGACTTAGTGGAGATGGGCAATGGGCCTGTGAAGGTCGGGGAATGGTGCAGGCTGTGATTGACCACAGCTGTTGTGGAGACGCTGGATTTGTGTGTCATGGAAGACACTGGAGGGTGGCCTTAGTCTTAGGTGGACATCTGTGGGCAAGTGAGTCGATCAACTGGTGGTGTTTCTCCTTGAGTTCATTGAAAATGTGGATGTGTCCATGAGTTAGCCAGACCACCATGGGGGTGGCTCAGCCCAGAGTAGAGTATGAAGGCTGAACAACTGGCAGGGGAGTTTTGGGAGAACAGCAGGCTTGGGGTGGCTTCAACCCACATGTTTCTTCCCAGTGATTGGGGATGCCCAGCATTGTAACGGTGAGCAGATAACAGAGACTGGTAATGGGAAAACAGCAGGCTTGGGGTGGCTTCAACCCACATGTTCCTTCCCAGTGATTGGGGAATGCCCAGCATTGTAATGGTGAGCAGATAACAGAGACTGGTAATGGGAATCACATTGGTATTATGATCAAACTGTGTTTTGCAATTACAATATATATTTTTTAAGTGTAACTTACATTTGTATCATGTTATGTGATAAATTTTGTATGACTCTGCTAAATCAGAAACACTGTGGAATATCAACTATCTTTAAATAAATAAATTTTATATTAAACATTACATCCTCCACGTGTACACTATTGAAAAGAACCTAGTCAGAACATATTGGACTCTGCCAAACCTTAAGTGCCAGACCTCCTCCCCAAGTATATTGCAATAATTCATAGAATCATAGAATCACTTTGGTTGGAAAAGACCTTTGAGATCATCGAGTCCAACCTTTAACCTAACCCTGCTATCCCACCACTAAACCATGGCCCTAAGCACCTCATCTATCCTTCTTTTAAATACCTCCAAGGATGGGGACTCTACCACCTCCCTGGGCAGCCCACTCCAGAGCCTGACAACCCTTTTGGTGAAGAAGTTTTTCCTAATGTCTAGCCTAAATCTGCCCTGGCACAGCTTCAAACCATTTCCCCTCGTCCTATCATCTGTTACCAGGGAGAAGAGACTGACCTCCACCTCCCTACAGCCTCCTCTCAGGCAGTTGTAGAGGGCGATCAGGTCTCCCCTCAGCCTCGTCTTCTCCAGACTAAATAACCCCAGTTCCCTCAGCCGCTCCTCCTATGACTTGTGTTCCAGACCCAAATGGTTCAAATAGCTCAAATAAAATCCACAAAATATATGGTGAGTGCTCAGAATATTTCATAATAATTCTTGTCTGAGTATTAAAATAACCCTAAATCCCTCTGTATTTATCTAAAGATAGCCATTCTTAGACTTTCAGAAGGATAAGAGATCCAATACTGTGAGACCCACAGAGGTGCAATGTACCACAGCACCTATGCTGAGACCCCGTTTTGTAAAGAGCAGAACATTCTCAAGTAGTGTGACAACATGCAATACTTTCTCTTCATTGAAGTCATTTATCCAACAACGTTTCCCCAAAACATGGAAAATGGCAATTCTGAGCAATGACAGTGCCAATATTTTTGCCTATCTTCTGACTATCCACTAAGTACACAAATTCTCCTCTTTGGTTGCAATCTGCCTGGAGCATTCAGAGGATCTCAGCAAGTGCAAGTGGTCCAGATGATCCAGATGATCATCCAGATGACCTCAGCAAGTACTTCAGCAAGTGGCAAGGCTGAAAACGGGAGAGGAAATAATGAATGAAACACAGCTGAAGGTCAGCCCATGTACACTTGTCCCTGGTAGTGGCTGCTGGAGAACACAGTTCAGTCATTTCCAGGAGTCATCAAACACAGGAAATGCAGATGGGTTAGACGTTGCCTTTTGTTATAACACATAATTGCACAGACCTACATGAAATGGATACAAGTAAACATTTCTCAAGAGCTCTGCCATTTCTAGATGATTATCTCTTTCCTTAAGAGAACACTGAATTTTCACTGCTAAATTGTTCATGGCCTCCTTGAATGGACCTGACCTTCCCCTTCACTAGATTGCTTTTACATCAGTATTATTTAGTTCAGCATTGTGCTTCTACAGATTTCAATTATTTTTTCTCCAAGATTCCTCTGTTTTCAAGAGATGATAAGAAAGGAGTACAAACATGCAATTATAATGCTGGATGAATGAGACCTGTTTCAATATTTTGGCCCAAATGACCCTTCATTGCAATTGTTCCAGGGAATGAACTGCTTCTTAATGTTTGTTAAATGCCACTGATAGAAGGCCATATCTGTAACTGTATATAACAGAGTGTGAAAATAATTTAATGTTTCAAAACTAGCTGGAACTCATACTGCGGCTGACTTGCTCAAATTGATTTTTGACAAAGTAATTCAAAGTTATGTGCTAAAACTGTATTATGCCGCTTGCTCTGGAGTCTGCCATTGTTCATTGGTTCTGCTGCGCGCTTGCAGATGATGACACATACCAGATCTCATCAGCTACACAATTTTCTGTGCAACAGGAAGATTTAAAAAACAAACAAATTGAAGATGAACAAGTATCAAAAGAGACAAAGCTGGTGGAAGGCATTATTTAGCCTTGAAGATAACAACAATAGCAAAGATTCAGATGTCAGATAAGCTGCTATCACAGATGTTCTGGGTTCATAAAAGATATCTACAACAGGCTGAAGCACGGTATGAAAGGCCTGAATTGTATTCACTTGTCCATTTGAGCAGAACAAGAGTGAGTTTGCTGGAGTCTATTAATGTTAACATTACTGAAATGGGAACTTGGAACATCTCTGCTTCTAACAATGCATATAATTCATCTTATGTATCTTTCCCTCAGAGTTATTAGAATCCTTTCTTTTGCATCTGATTCTTACCAGATACTTCTATTATTATGTTTGCAAACAGCAAATCAAAATGAAATCGTTGTTCATTTTAAAAAGCGTTTAATCAAGCCAAGATGTGAGACATCCACCACAAACGAGTTTTGTCCTACTACAGTAAACTTTATCCTGCTGTACAGGCTATATATCTTTCTTACTATTTCACATTCATAGTGAGAACGTAAACAATTTTTTTTTTTTTATTAACTGTGGTGGTAAAGACCCCAGTGCTCAATGAGCCCTTGAGCTCTATGAAAACTTGGACAGATTAAAGCGAATTAGACAGGAGAACATTAAACTGTGAAGGTGAAGTCACTTGTCCAACGGATGACATCAGATAAACTCCACGATAAACCTGGAACTGAGCTGGAGAGCCCTCTCCAAGTACTTTTTCCTCCCTTTTACTATCAGTCTTGATTTTTTTTCCCATCTCATTTGCAAATAGGGGAATATGAGTATTCAGTCTTCAAAGAAGCTCAGAAGTACCTTGGGATATATGAATTTGGGAAAAAAATCTAAACAACAAACTGCTGCCTTGATCTAAGACTGAATTCTTCACAAAATTAATAGCTCCAATATTAAAACAACACCACATCAATTCACAGATATATAGTGGCTATAATCCTTCATCAATAGCTTGCATCTTAAACTGTTTTCACAGATCTGGTTCTCTATGCAGAAGACAATGTTATGTGATGACATAAAAGTTTTATTACAACAGATTTGAAATGGCCAAGTGAATTATGCTGGCCAGCCCAAAATTATTCCAATAAAAAGCTTTATAACTCCATCCCGTATTTTGCTTAAGCCTCACATTTTATAGAAAAGCTATTTTAGATTTTTTTTTTTATTGAGTCTTTAAAAAAGGTATTGGCACCATAGTTTGTATTTCCATGCCTGTAAAATCCAGACTATCTTGATATCATGCATCTAACCATACTGTCAATAAGAAAGAAAAAAAAAAAAAAAAAAGCATTGATTTTTTAAAAACCTGTAGAAAGCATTTAAAACCATTTAGGCCAGATTCTGTACTATATTTCTGGTGTAAATAGAGAAGTAATGCTTCTCATGTCGACAGAAAGATACCGGTGAAGAACGGGAAATAGAGAAGAATCAGTCCTTTTTAATATAAATCAAAATGTCACTCCTCTTTTAAGGTTCAATATTTCATCATCTGCCAGGTTCTAAATAAATGCTGCATAACACTTGATATATCTGAAAGGCTGAAATTCCCAGCTCTCCAGTGAAAGAGAAAGCCTATTTCTAACCCTGACAGTTCTCAGGAGATTGAACCTTAAAATTATCAGTAGAACAGGGCTGAATAGTGCATTAATAGAATTTGTAGCAATATAATTGCAAAGCTCTACTTTTAGTAGACCCACCACTGA
>NW_009259435.1:858794-859232 GCF_000687185.1 Egretta garzetta | reverse complement strand
GGAAGGGAAAAAGACGGATAAAAAAGACTAAGAAAAGAACCCACCACCATCATCCCCATATTAAAAGGTCATGAGATATGTTTTGAAAATCTGAATTATATCTCTTCATATACATAAATGATAGTTTTTAATGGGTGAGCTACATTGGCAGACAAAGAGGCAGAAATTGTGTAGGGTTTTATATGTAACGTAATCTTTTTTTTTTTAGTGTTCAGGTACTAAAATATGCAAAGTGCTACATTATAGAGAGATGGTTGTACATTATAGCACAAGAATGAGTTGAACAGAATGAAAAGAAGGTGGAAAATAATTACAATTTATTTAATGTTCCTTTGATAACATTTTTTGCCAGCTAGTCTTTTACATTTATTTATAAATTTCTATTCAACTGAGTTTTGGGGTAGAATTCCCTCCCCACACATTTATTTCAGTGCTGAG
>NW_009259435.1:853383-858737 GCF_000687185.1 Egretta garzetta | reverse complement strand
GGGGAAGGGGGCTGCTGCTTCCTTTTTTTTAAGATGATGGGGAAAAAAATGTGGTTTGGGGAGGTCCAGAACTTCTCTTGGCCCGAAGGCAGAACCACTACATTCTGCTGTGGAGCCACGGCATTAGTACGCTGTACTAATTATAGTATATTACTGCATTGTACTCTGTAGTGTTTCACCTTATTTTTTTTTCTTCAGGAGGCCCCAGAGGTTTCATTACACAATGCTGCTTGTAGCCTACAATTATTTGAATGAGAAACACATAAGAAAGTGCATAAATACCTAAGGTGCTACAAAGGAATGAATTGAGGAAAAGACAATGGCACCAGGTACAGTGCTCCAGCAGATCCTCGATCTAATTCCCGAAACTGAGGTTGCATCATGTTCTCCAAAACACAGTATTCAATGTTTCAGGTGTGTGACCTGAAATACAGGACTGAAATCAAAATACCCTCATTCCAGAGTGTACTAGAGTCTTGTTTTCAATGTAACTCTGGTATCAGTGGGCATGGCAATATGATCTGGTATGGGTTACTGCCTATACTCAAGAGCTTTACTCCACATATGTCAGCAGTATAACCTTATTATCCTCGTGCTGACCATGCAACAAATGCCCTATGGAAGCACCATGGAGGAAGATATATATCATCATGCCAGCATTACAGATGTCATGCCAAAAATAAAGGATATATTTAAAATGCCTTTATTTAAATATTTAAGATCCTATCTGTCAGTAAAGAGGTTCTCTGCCTTCAATTTTGTTAGGCTACCTCTTTGAGATATTTCTTCATGCATGAGTAATTTTATGAATCTAGATAAAGATGATCTAAACTTTGCCTTAATTCCAGATAAAATGTGTATGTCTGCATGAATACACAAGAGACACACCAGTCAGACTGCAATCACTTTGAAAAAAAACATAGGATGACTAGCTAATGACAGTTAATGAAATAAAAATGTGTATAATTTGCCCTTAGACACAGCATCAGCTGCGTGTGCGTATATATGCGCAGGTGGAAAGGATCTGTAAGAGGAGGCTCTGCCACTGAAGTCTCTGTGTTCACATTGAACAAGCAGATAACCAGTAATCACAACGGATCAGTTTTTTGAGACAAACCAAGAAAATAAAGGGGGTAGTTCAACAGCCCTGAGAATATGTTTCTGTTTAGAGTGCAACGTATGCAGTTAACATTACCAGCAGACACAGTATTTGCAGCTTCAGATGCCTTGCAAATGCCACACTGCAGCACTCCAGTCCCAGCTGGTTATGTGCTTACAAATTCAGCAGTACAAGCTACTTAGCAAAATAAAATCAAAATTTAAAAAAAGGAAAATGTAATCACAAGCTAAACCTGCTTATTGCTTATCAGAAGTGCATTAATTCAAATGAAAATATATTATATTACAGGCACTAAACAAAGACGATCAGCATCATGGAGGTTTTTCTGCATTAACAAACTAAGCCACAAAAAATCACGTACCAGTGGAGAATGCATCTGGTTTGTAGTTAGGTCTTAAATTAATAAACCAACTGTCACATAAGTGTAACTTCTACCTGAATGACAGCTCCAATTAATTTTGTATTGGTTCTCAGTGCGGAGGTGAGGTCAAGGTATCTTTTGGCTAGATTCCTAAATTTAAACACCAGACAATCTCATCTTTCTGGTTAAAAGTAATCAATATTAGCAATTTATCATAATTTGCTTTGCAGTGCACACTTGTGCTGTTTAATCAAGTGTCCTGCTTGATTTGTTTGTTCACAGCTGCGTGAAAAATATCCACCGAGCATGCCCAATACATTTTTCTCTTCCTCACAGCATCACTACAGTGCCTATTGTCCCTTGATTCATGCTCTGAGTGAGTTGCTGGATGACTTATGCAGATTGGCAGAGACTAGAAATGAGACACTGCCCTAAAGATCTCATGATAAATGAATTATTCTTGGAAATACATTCCCCAATGACAAAAAAAAAAAAAATAAATACCCAAACCTAACCTAACAAAAAACAATCAAAAAAACCCAAGACCCCTCAAAAACAGGAGTTTGATTAGAAACTTTCTTATCTTAAAGTGTTAATCAATCTTTAATGAGATTTAATGGTAGAATAGCAGAGGCTGTCAAAGTTATCAGCTGTGATATTCAGTTCACTGTAAAGGAGTATATAGACTCTTCAAGGATCTGGAAAGCAGCTAGCTCAGCTCTTTAATGAAATGGCCAAAGGGCATGATTTCCAACTCAGGAATTTAACTATCTGCATCCCAGCCCAGAGCAAGGGATTTAGATGAGGCACAGCATGACCCGTTTAATATCATTTCTCTTGAAGTGCCCCAAAAGTAGATCTATATCAGGGATACCTGGGAGACACGCTGGGGCATGCCCTGGGATGCTGTCCAGCTTGAAGACTTGCTGGAGAATGACAATGCTCTTGTATGTGTTTTGGGTCTGTGCTGAGAGGGGCTTGGGGGTATTGATGGATGAAAAGCTGGACATGAGCCAGCAATGTGCACTGGCAGCCCAGAAGGCCAACCGTGCTCTGGGCTTACATCAGGAGAAGCGTGGCCAGCAGGTTGAGGGAGGGGATTCTGCCCCTCTACTCTGCTCTGGTGAGACCTCACCTGGAGCCCTGCATCCAGCTCTGGAGCCCTCAACACAAGAACAACATAGACCTGATGAAGTGGGTCCAGAGGAGGGCTATAAAAATGATCCAAGGGCCGGAGCACCTCTCCTATGAGGCCAGGCTGAGAGAGTTGGGGATGTTCAGCCTGGAGAAGAGAAGGCTGCAGGGATACCTTTTTGCAGCCTTTCAGTACTTAAAGGGGGCCTATAGGAAAGATGGGGAAAATCCTTTTAGTAAGGCCAGCTGTGGCAGGACAGGGGGTAATGGTTTTAAACTAAAAGAGGGTAGGTTTAGCTAGAGATAAGGAAGAAATTCTTTACAATGAGGGTGGTGAAACACTGGAATTGGTTGCCCAGATTGGTAGTGGAAGCCCTATCCCTGGAAACATTCAAGGCGAGGTTGGACAGGGCTCTAAGCAACCTGCTCTGGTTTAAAGTGTCCCTGCTCACTGCAGGGGGGTTGGACTAGATGACCTGTAAAGGTCCCTTCCAACCCAAAACATTCTATGATTCCACTATTCTATGATTCTACGATTCTTTGGTTTGGAAACAAAACATGGGGAAAGGAAGGGTAGATGCTCTGGTATTGTCCTGATATTAAGTCTGGACATAGGTAGGATGTATCCCTAGATCTAGGAACTGGTAAGAAGAACTACGAGGCTCAGTTAAAGATACAGCTGGGAATACTTCTTAGGTAAAGCAGCTCTGTCCTAACTAACTGAAGAACCATCAGCTCCCAGGAGAGTTTCTGTTACCCTTTTATATGAAAGACAGGCTTGCCTGACCTTTTACTGTTAGTCTGTTAAATGTAATTTGATTGAAGGACTTTTTCATTAGAGTGGTAGTAAGCACCCTTGCCTGTGTCCTAAAGGAAGAGTAGCCTAGATTGACTCAGCCGAAACCTGAGTAACTGAGGTTTTGTAGGGACTAGAAACTCTTTATTTAGAGGGCTCCTTCCTAAGGGCAGTATGAAGTGTAAAACCTCCATAGATACCACTCCAGTTTATGCATGCCTCTGTGAAGACATTTTTCCAAGTTTCCCAGTGTTCCCTTGCTTTAGAGAAGGATGATTAGCCACGGCACCGTGCCATCAGTGTGTTGAGTCTTGAAGCCATTCAAGGTCAATACTGTTCTATTCTGGAAAAGTGTGTTCTATTTTTTACCCTCTAAAGCTAATTTGCACAAACTACTAATACTATAAGTTAAGGCAGATATTCTGGAAAGCATCTGTGAGCATCTGAGGAGATACAGTTTCACTAAAAGAAGAGTAATGTAGTAAATCAGCATGGTGAAAGTTTGCTTTCATTAAACTATGTGTCTGTTTATCACCTGCTCTAAATGCTACACTAAAGCCAAACCAAAGCATCAGCTGTACCCCTAGCTGGGAACTAGAAAAGATTATGATTTTCAGGACACTGCACTCACATCTTTTTTTGATTCCATCATTTGTCACTCAGATCCCAAACTACTGTAAATCATTCAGCTTCTTCTGCCTGCATCTAAAGATGGATTTCAACCAAAAAGTTTCCAAAAGTACACTTCTAGGTTTATTATACCTGTGGAAAGCTTTATAAAATATACCTCTAATCCCAGTAGTTTGGGGAAATTCGTGGTTACGTACCTGAACAGACCTTGTAGCAACCCATCATTTTCAATCATGACTATGTTATGTCTAAGACCAGGGGTAATGTAAGGGTATTAATCCATAATGACTCCTCAGGACCACTCTGGTACAACAAATTGGGTGAAGTCCATGTAAAAATATGAAAGCTGAGCCTGTCTAAAAGGGCCAAAGAGTGGAAAAATCCTCTCATTAAAGCAAAAGGAAACATGTTATATAAATATATATATATTAGATCTTAAAATATTCTGAGGTTGAGCAGTGAAAAGAAAGCATAGAATTACTCACAAATAAATGCAAAAAAAAAAAACAACCTAGGACAGAGGAATATAAGGATGTTTTTACAGATTAGGCTTCTATTTCATTACAAGCTTTGCTGAGAAAAACTGAATAGTCTATTTATGAGAAGGAGATAGCATCCATGATTTGGAGGAGTAACCACTTGCATAAGGCAAAATTAGAGATTGCTTGTTGGAATGTGGTCGTGGCCACTGAAGTCTTCACAGCAGTGAGGAAATTAAGGCAGGGAACTGCAGGCAAATAGTTTATTATTTTTGTCCAGATCTGTACATCTTTTCTGATACCTTTGAAGTAAAGACGAGCTTTGCTCAGAAAACTGCAAAATCTTTCTGTTCTTTCCATTTCAGGTAAAGACGAGCTTTGCTCAGAAAACTGCAAAATCGTTCTGGTCTTTCCATTTCAGCTCTGAACAAATGAAATGGAAAACCAAAGCATTAGAGACTTGGAGATTCATAAAAACTCCGGTCTAGACTTTGTGTTCATTTCTGGGCATGAGACATTTGTGGGCTGGGGGGCAGCATCCCAGAAGTAGCATCCTGAGTTTCTATCCAAATCAGGCTGTAGATCAGCCAGAGATGGTCAGTGTGTTTTCACTGAGTTCAAAGCAATTCTAGACATTAAATCAGAAGACAATAGCTTTACAAAAAACTTAAAAATGCCCTATACTACACCCAAGAGGAAACATAGGATCACACATTTCTCCTTGTAGATATGTTTCTTCCTTTAGGTTTGAACACTAAATCACAAGATTCACAAACCGAGGCGGCATCTGATTATTACCAATCAGGAGAACATGAAATACAATGGATTTCTGTA
>NW_009259435.1:842651-853320 GCF_000687185.1 Egretta garzetta | reverse complement strand
TGATTGTATTATTAATATTAGATATTTCTCTCAATGCCGCTTGCAACTCTGAGACATAAATTACACCATACAGTGTTCTAAGAACTTCAGTGCTTTGTAGGTGAAAATCATATTGGAGGAATGTGTCAAAAAACACAGGAAGAAATTTGGAAGCAAATGCAAAATATTAGCTACTGGCTAAACAGGGAAATTATTTCAGAAGCCACATTATAGGGAGACTGAAAAGCTCTACCTACTTCAATACAGATTCAAGTAGAATGAAATAAATTTTTACTTATGTTGTAATTATTCCTCAAGTTCATCAGCTGAATATTTGCCATGTGAGTAGCGGTATGTAAACTTTTTTTTTAAATGTCAAGTTATGTGGCGTTTCTGCTTCTGTGTTTGCGTTGTTAAACATACTGGGTTGCTAGATCATCTGTTCAAATCATGTCCTTGATCATCATAGCCATAGCCTCTGATTTTTTTAAGAATTTCCTGTCACACTCCCATCATTTGATTTTTTTGGTTTGCTTTTTTTTTTTTTATTATTTTCAACCTTATAATTTTACATTTCCAAGGCATTAACATAAAATCACTGTTGGTGACTGAATGCTTTTAGGAGTGGATTATCTCACATCCATTGTGTGAGTATCAGATGAGGGCAAGGTTTGTGACATGCTCTTCTGTTCCTTTTCAAATATTTTTGCACAGAGCACTTTTTAATCCTTGCTGTTCTCATATTCATTTCTGCAGAGTGGACAAATATGCCTTGCAAGGTGCTTTGATATGTGTCTTTTGTCTAGAGAGGTATAGTTCCAGTTAGAAGGGACGTACAAGGATCATCTAGTCCAACTGCCTGACCAATTCAGGGCTGACTAAAAGTAAAAGCATGTTATTAAGGACATTGTCCAAATGCCTCTTAAACACAGACAGGTGTGCGGCATTGACCACCTCTCTATCCAGTGTTTGACCACCCTCTCGGTAAAGAAACATTTTCTAATGTCTCGTCTGAACCTTCCCTGATGAAGCTTCAAGACATTCCTGTGCAGCTCTGTGTCCAGAGAAGGGCAACAAAGCTGGTGAAGGGTCTGGAGCACAAGGCTGATGGGGAGCCACTGAGGGAACAGGAGTTGTTTAGCCTGGAAAAAAGGAGACCGAGAGGACACCTTCTCGCTCTCTACAACTGCCTGAAAGAGGGTTGTAGTGAGGTGGGTGTCAGACAAGAGGAAATGGCCTCAAGTTGCACCAGAGAAGGTTTAGATTGGATATTAGGAAAAAAATCTTCCCTGAAAGTGTTGTCAAGCATTGGAATGGGCTGCCCAGAGAAATGGTCAAGTCTCCATCCCTGGAAGTATTTAAAAGACAGGTGAATGAGATGTTTAGGGACATGATTTAGTAGTGGACAGGTACGGTTGGACTCAATGATCTTTAAGGTCTTTTCCAACCAAATGATTCCATGATTCTGTAATCTTAACACTGAATATCAGGGAGAAGAGATCAACAGCTCCCTCTCCAGTTCTTCCTCAAGGTCACCTTTCAGCCTCCTTCCCTCCAAACTAGACAAAATCAAAGTCCTTAGCTGCTCCTCACAGGACGTGCATTCCAGCCCTTTCACCAGCTTTGTTGCCCTCCTTTGGACACTTTCAAGGACCTTAACCTTTGTTTTTAAATTGTTGGGCCCAGAACTGCACTCCAGGTGAAGCTGCACCAATGCTAAATGCAGCAGGATAATTGTCTCTTTTGACCTGCTGGTTATGCTGTGTGTCATGCACCCCAGGATGCCCTCTTGGCTGCCAGAGCACACTGTTGACTCATATTGAGCCTGCTATCAACCAGCACCCCAACTCCTCTCCCAATTTATGCTTGTGCCCAGTGTTACTCCATCCCAGGTGCAGAATCCAGCATTTGTTCTTGGTAAATTTCATGCCCTTGATAATTGTCTAATGCTCCGATCTATCTAGATCCCTCTGCAAGGCTTCTTGTCCCTCGAGTGAGTCAACAGCACCTCCCAGTTTGGTATCATCAGCAAACTTGCTAATGGTGCATTCAACTCCTGCATTCAGATAATTATAAAAATACTGAACAGAACTGGCCCTAAAATTGAGCCCTGAGGAACACCACTGGTGACAGATCACCAGCCAGATGTAGCCCCATTCACTACAACCCTTTGGGCTTCTGCCTTTCATCCAGTTCTTCAAGCCAGTGCACTGTGAACCCACTCATGCCACAGCTGGACAGCCTGCCCATAAGGGTGCTGTGAGGCACAGTATCAAAAGCCTTACTAAAATCCAGGAAAACTACATCCACTGTAGCTTGTTCTGAACTGGAATTCATGTAACCTTGGCCAATACAGCACTGACTATGAAGTAATAAACTTGCTGAAAGAGAGTGCATTAACTTTGCTCTCCAATGCTATAATGTACTTGCTTGGGTTTTGGACAACTTGAGGAGACAGAAAAGAGAAAGCCCATGTTTGCCTAGAAAAGGCTTGCACAGCCATAACTCTGTATGTCCAAGACTTACTTGTGAGGACAGGCCAACACGGTGTAGAGAAGAGCTGCCCTGTTGAACCATGGCTGATACAGACCTTGGCTTTGGGGATGCAGCTGCATCCCCATGTACAGTGATGCTGCCTCTTCTGGACACTGCAGCATGATGCTGCAACGTCTTCCTCCTCAAATGGGAACATGGACATGAATCTCATCCTTCTTCTGTCTAAAGGTCTCTCCTTGGCACTGTGGGTGAAATACCCCTAGGACATGTGTTTGTATACATGATCTTTGCAACAGTTAAATATAATTTATAGCTCATGGTCTGTATCGTGTTCTCAGGATATTTTGCAAAACAGATCAGCTTTGATGTACAGGAATTTATTTGTTAGTGTTCATTTTAAATAGCTTCTGTATCTGGTCACTGCTTGCATTTTCTGACTTTCTTCTTTTCCCTTAACAATCCTTAACACTACCTTGTTAAACCTACTGAATGCACTAATTATTTCTTTAAGTAAGAAGTTCCTGCACCAAGTGTCAGATCCAATTTGGTATCTTCATTCATTCTTTATCCCCTCTTTCTTACTATTTATGTTCTAGTGCTGACCTTAAGCAGCCTAGTTGGATTTTTTTTTGTGCTCCAGGTGGTTTTCGTTTGTACTGTTGGGTAAGTATATAATTTAACGGGCACTTCTAACCCCTAACATGCAGAATTCCTTGTATGCAATAACCTCAGATTTTCCAAATCTTGATTTTTGCCTAATTTTTTCTCCAGTCTTTCACTGCAAAATATATGAGCTTTATAAGTCTTGACACTGACATGACAAAGATTCAACGCCTTGCATCAACTGCTTTCCCGAATGCTCTGAGCTTGACATCAGCCCCACACTTGAAAGTAGTTCTCAGTGACTGTCTGGCAGCAGCTAAAGCCTGCCAAAAGCCAAACTGATGTGATAAGTGAGAACTTCAGGAAGAAGTGACAGGGTCTGCAATAGGAATTAGGACTAGTGTAAAACAGTGGGTCTGAACTATTTCAGGATTAGCACTGAGCTGTGCAATTCATAGATATTCGCCAAAAAAAGAATCTAAAACTGAAAAAAAACAAAACCCAAACCCCACCAAAAACCCCAGACCCTCCTAAACTAACATTAAGGCATATTCTTACAGAGTACAAATGAAGATAATTACACCCTTTCAGATTTCCTCCTTGCTTACTAGGAAGTTACCTGGAAGTTGCCTCTTAAAACTCAGTACGGCAAATGTCTCAGAAAGGGGTGGTGAGAAGTAGAATAAGGGAAAATGCAAGTTCCTTGGCTGACTCTTAGTGCAGTGTAGCTCATAATGGCCAATTCTTTGAACACAACAGGAAAAAAAATAGAATAAGAATAAAAAAAAATAGAATAAGAGTAGCTATAGGGGATGGACAAACTCATCAAGGATTTGTTATGTGCACCAAATTGCATAGGGAAATGTGACTTGTGCAATTGCACTGTCTGTTCAGTGTCAGTCTTCTTAGAATTATTCAGTCTCAAAGTGGAGACCTCATACATATTTGAGTCTGGGGAAAAAACGCAGTTGAGAAGAAAGATGCGAGTTCATGATCATTTACCTCAATTTTTGTACCTCTCAAAATGACTGCAACGAGGAAAAGTTGCAAAAGGACCTCGAAGCTTAGATTATTTTTTTTTTGTCTGTTATCAAGCCAGCCAATATATTTATAAAAGCTGACCTATCACCATATACTTATCTCAGAGCCTGTTATGGCATTTGCTGTGCCGCTGCAACAAGGGGCGTTGCAGGGGAGCAGAGGTATTCAGGGACTGACACCGGAACAGAGAAAGAAGGTGCTGGGAGAGCTGGGGATACTGTAGTCAGGATGGGAAAATTAAGTGACTCTTGACATAATTCCACCTGAAATAACGTTTTATTAGTTCTGCTACTTGTGTATACTCTGAACAATTTCTCACTAGTGTTGGCATGGGATTGTCACATCAGTTCTTACATAAAGAAATGGAAAACCAAAACTGCAATTAAGATGAAACAACGGAAATCAAGAGACTTGAATTCTTATTCAGATTCTGCCTCTGTCTGCTTTGGGAAAATTATGTACAACCTTTTGAAGTCATTGAACAACTTTGATGAGAAAATATTACTGCATTAGTATCCCACATCAATTTCCCCTGAAGGATTTAGGAAATCCCTGGGAATACAGGGAAGTGCTGGAATACAGCACTGTCAGGGCACAGGTTGCATGTCGCTGCAGTTACTGCAGGCATTTTCAGAGCAAAGCTGTAAGTTATTCATGTGCTGTTTTTAAAGAAGTTTTGGGCTGCGGAGACTGCTCTGCAGGAAATATGATTTATCCTGTGGCTGTGTGAATTCTTCTCTGCTGGATACACTCTGGGGTGGGTGGGAACCTGCAGTGCTTGCTGCAGCACAGACCAGTGTATGCTTCACAATGATGTTGCTGTATTAATGATTTATATATGAAATTTAGGAAATATATGAGAGAAATTCGTAGCGAACATGAAGAAAGCTGCTAAAAGAAAAATTCTAATTCTGGTAGACTTCTGAAGTTGCCCTTAGGGAAACAGAAAATATATTTGTGAGACACAGCATCTTGGATGTTTAAGGCCAGTAGCCTGAAGAGTGTCCAAATCAACTAATTGTCCAGGACAGTGAAAGAAATTTTCCATGACAGGCTAAAAAAATAATAACTTGTTTACTAAAGTTTGGAAGTTTACATTGAATGAATTGCCAGATGAATAAGAAATAAATCAGGCAGGAAGAGCTTATTATGGTGTGATGGATGCCTCCTGTAGGGCATAAGCACCATCATCTGGAAAAGTGCTGTCTTCAGGCTTTATGAGAACCTGGGAGAAAACATCTATAGACAGGTTTTATGCCATAGTCAGCATGCCTGGCAGTCAGGCACGTACAAAGCTTTATAACTGGAAGACTTCTCTGTCCCCAGACACTGAAATAGTAGCAAATCCCTGGATAAATGTATTTGCCAGTGGCAGCAACATTTTATTCATTTTCATAACTCTTCCTGAGGTGCTAAGTTCCTGTAACTGTTGCAGATAACTTTGGGTCAGCTTTTCTGTCGACCCATTCAGCATCACTGAAATTTTATGCCATGTGTTGTGACTCTTTGATTGCCAGAAAGACTGAGCTCTGATAACTGATGACAGTGTCTATTGCAAAAAAAAAAAAAAAAAAAAAATTATAAAAAAATAAATATTGAGGTGTTATCAGATAAGCCATTATCTATAACTTCTTTTACCTGACCGAAGTACTAGAACTCTACCAGGGAAACCTGATGGTTTTTGGACTTGATTTTAAAGATCATGCAGGACTTCCCGATATAATTTTAAATAAAACAAACAAACCAACCCCCAAAAAGTTTCTTTTCTAATATCTGACTCAAGGGGAGACAAGCATGGGGAAGTATTGTTCCTCACAAATGATTTTCCCTATGTCACTCTGGTTCCCAGCCCCATGACAGTCTTATGGTGTGATAACATCTTTGCGGTAGCTTTCAGATTCTTATTATACAGGAATATAACAGCAAGGAATATTGCATAATTACGTGTATGTACTTGAAGGTTTGGGAAATATTTGCAACGTTGAAGGATCTAATTCAGCTATGCTACCTGCCTAATATTCCTACAGTTTGTAGTCAACAGGGGATCAAGAGTCTTCCAGATTCAGCATCCAAAATTTAGCTCAATTAATTGCTCTGGTACATCCCGCCTTTCTTCACCAGTAAGATGGAGCTCAGAGACATAAGCCAGCTGAATGACCTGGTTAAGTTGGACACCTAGAGGTGGCTGAATATGCTTCTAGGAGACTTTGCCTAACCAGCAGTGATAAAAGCCAAAAGAAAAACAGACAACAGCCATTGAAGTGTTGGTTAAAACAGGCAGCTGGGGGACACCTAGTCCAGTCTCCTGATAAAAGTAGGGGTATTCCCAACACTAGACTGGGTAAGCATATTTCAGTCTAGCCAGTTCTTGAAAATATCCAATAATGGTGATTCCATGGCAGAAACCCTGTGTCCTGCTGAGAAGATATACATACCAGGAGTGATGCACTACCTGTATGTATATTATTCAAAAAAAAAAAGGCAGTTGTTGGTGGTCTGAAACAATTTTACTACCTGCCACACATTGCAGAAGCAAATCTAAGGCCAAAGAACCAAAAGCAGTGACACCAGTAAAGAAATGGTTAAAGAGATTTTTGTGTAAAGCTTTGTAATGAAGATAAGACTTTATACAAACAATGAGCAAGTGAGCATCCAGGGAAGGTGTTTGGCAGGGAGAGAGAAAAATCTGTGTGTTTCTTTTCAGGCTGCCAACACTTATGAAGTTAACTAAACTTTTAAAGCCAGAATACTCTAGCCATATATTTTAAGGTCAACATCGTGGTCTGCAGAGTCACATATTCTTACAATAACTCTTAAGTCCAAAAGAAATGATTGCCTCTAGTCAATGTATGTACTGAAAATGTCATAGGAAAGTATAGGGTGGAAAAAATTAATACAGTATTTGGGGGATATTACATTTCCATATACTTTAGTGAGAAACCACTTTCTTCATCATTTTGATTATAAGGATCCCTAAGCATGTGATGAATGCCTCTAAGCAGAAACCTGGTTTTCAGAAAGACAAGATTCACCGTTGTACTTGAACAATTTCTTCTTTAATTTGAGCTCAAATGTAATAGCTGAGTGCACTCCTGTCCTATCTCTATTTCAAATGTCCTCTCACTTTCTCATAGCCTCATTATATGAAAGTAAGAGGCATTTGCTAAACTGCTTTTTCGAAAATACTTAGGGCAAGTCTGAAGAAGGCTTTCAATACAATTTTCCTGAAATTTAAACACATTCTTTACAAAGTTAAAAGTAGAGATAATGATATCTCTTGCCTTATAAAGCAACTTTACTCACCAGTGTGAATTTGCAGGAAATGGTCTGGATATTTCTATATGTGGTTGGTTTTGCAATGCTCAGTGTTACTGGTTAAAAGACATAACTAAAACTAAAATATACACAATAGCAAAGAGAAAAGCACTGTTCTGATTTACTTTGATTTATTGTATGTAGTTTGAGATTCTCATACATTCTATACTTGGAGATTTTCAGAAACACGTCTTTACTGTTTACTCTTAAGAAAAGCGGATATTGTAATTGTATTTAGGATGGCTCAAACTCATGCAACGTCTTCAGAAACTTCCTAACACTGGAGATCTGGAAGGGCAACAAAGATGAGGGTGAGATGAGGTTAAAATAAATAAATAAATAAAATTCCTTTCTGGAAAATGCAGTGTTATGAAACGAAAGGCTTAAATCTAGTATGCTAGTTTTGATGTCACTGTACTAAAAAAAAAAAATAAATCTAATTAAATATTTCACTAATGCAGATTCTTTTATGCTGTTACAACAGAACCATCAACTCTTACTTCCCTTTATTGTTCAATGAGCTACAAGAAACTTGCCCCACTTTGTCACACGGTTTGTTCCTGCCTTCAGCCACATCTCCATGAATGTGTCAGCCTTAGCTTTTGTGAGCAGGCAGAGACTAGTTCATCCTTTTCACTGAGGTGACCAGAAGGTGTGTAGTCAATGCAAAACTAGGCTTAAGCGAAAAGAAGAATGATGCTGTAAACGATCCATCTGTTCTGAGTAAGGGTGCAGTGTCTTTTCTTTGTGCCCATGGAAGTCTGCAAAGCCACACCTACAGCCTGGCGCTCAAAATATCCAATGCGGAGGACTCTTGAGACACCCTTGATTTTTGCTGTAAGATTATGTTATAAAACTTTTTTCAAAGTGCAAAGTTTCATACCGTCACTAAACATGCATTACCATGTGGTTTTCAAACCCGTTGGCTTAGATTATGATGTGAACAACGTTCATTACAGTTCACAGAGGAGTTTCACATAGAGGCATTCAGACAGATTTATTCTGCGCTCATTCAGACTTGAAATAAATCACATCAAGCACACACAAATAATATATTGTCTCCTCATGGCTAAAGGTCACTGGTGCACCTCCGTTAAGACATCTGAAGCAATCCTAACAAAGTTGTCATACTTTCAAGTCATATTTACTGGACCTAATCTTCTTTGAACCATGTCACTGCTGCTGGAATAAACAGGGACATGGTTGTCAAGGACTTTTAATTTTCAGTGACAGCTGTCAAAGGGTCTTTCTTTGACACCAGTCATATTTTAGATAAGAAAATAGAGTTTCAGGGTGCATGCCGGCCACAGAACATGAGCAGTTGTGATTGCATACAGTCTCATTTCCCCAGTTTAATTTGAAATCGCAAATGGTAAATTGGATTTTATGGTTCAAATAAGATAGAAACAGAGACTAATTATCTCCAGTTTATTTATTACTTTTATCAATCAGTGTTTATTTTATAAATTAACTGACATGTCCTAGCTCAAAGCAGTGAGATTGGACTTTTTTTTTTAATAACCTGAATCTCATATGCACTTTTAAAAAAGAACAATGGACTACATGAAATCAAAGCCAAGGTTGTGGGGTATCAGTTGGGTTGGTAGGGAATCCCAAAGGCAATGATTCATGGTGCATGGAAATAAAGTGACAGATGACCACTGACCTCAGAGGGGTTTGCTTTCTGGTCCTAGAAATGTTTCCATGAACCACAGGGAAGAAGCATGATGCAGGACTTTGCTACAGGCTCAGAGATTGGTGCATGTAACTAGGGAAAGCATGAAGCTTTCAATGATGTTTCTCTTGAGCTTATTCATCTTCTAACCTTAATAAAAGACATATAGGAAGTGAAGCCATGTGCAAACAAAAATTGGAAAAAAGGAAAATTCAAATGACTTAATGCAAAACAGACTCTAGAGATTTATGAAATTATATTTTTTATTTTCAACCCTCACCTTCTGCCTCTTGCAATTAATTTTTCTCCCTTGCAGTATACTGCAGCACTCCTAGATTTCCAAGGGAATTACTAGTTTCTGAAGGACTCCAGAGACACGTAGCAGAGGCAAAGATTTAGGAAATACTGAAAGAGACCAATGGAGCAGGCCTTAAGGAAAGTTAGACACGGCTACTTTCTACAGCTTAGAGTTAATTGTTCTGGGAGAAGAGAAGGCAGCGTTATCCACAGGCTCAAAGTGTTCTTCAAAGCACATCTTTAAGAAAAATTCTCCTTTCTACAGAAGACCTTACTGGTTATGGCTCCAGTGACCTTATACTGGAGTGGGCAAATATTCACACCTACATTTGTTCCACAGGTTAGTTCTTCCCTTTACATTTTAATGAAAAAGTATCTCTGAGCCTCAAAGGGAGCTGTGGAAACCCAGGTCTCAGAAGAATCACTCAAAAGTTACAGTGTCTAACCTAGAATAAAAAGAGACAGCCCTCCTGACAGACATGACTGACTATAATTTCTAAGTCATGCTAAAGGCTGATCAAGACGAGACTTTGCAGATATGTAACTGAACAAAGCCATACATTTGAAATGCAAGTTATAAACCCATCTTTAAAGGCAAAATTATTCTTTGACAGTCTAGTAAAATAAAATCTTCTAAGGGCAAATATAGAGGTTATATATTTTAGCTGAAACATTGATTAAAACTGTAATAAGAAAATCAAAGTTCAGCTTTGGTCTTTTTTCCCAGAAGCTCTGTTTACAAGGATCAGAAAGAGACTTCAGTCCAATAAGGGTTCAAGAGCATTGTCACACTTAGTGTGAAAAAGAATGAAAATATATATACTCGGGATTTATTTTTTTTTTTTTTTTAATCAGGGCTGTAGTTTTAGGTTCCAGATCTTAGACTGCTTTCTCAGTGTTAGAAGGAGCCCTCTCCATGGGGTAGATAACACAGATAAACCTGTTTTAAGACTCTTGCACAGTCCTCCAAAGCCTCAACTATTAGCCATTCTTTGAGACAAAACGCATAACTGGAAGAAGGGTGCAATTTTATGTCTGACTGATCACTAATTAGGAAGAACGCAGATAATTATCCATCTTATCTGATGTCAGCTGTCTGAAGTTCAGTGTCCTGTCCAGGCTAGTCACTGGGTCTCCCATTAAAATGAAGAGAAGTTTAAAAACAACTCCAGAGAGTTATTAATTTTGTTCTCAGATCGGTATTTAGGGTGAATGGGATGCAGCTGTTTCTTTCACTGATTTATAGGGAGTTCAACGACCAAG
>NW_009259435.1:831568-842580 GCF_000687185.1 Egretta garzetta | reverse complement strand
AGGGCCGAGCGATTAAAACGATTCTCTCTATACATTTTCCCCCCTTCACTATATAGCTACTGATTAGAACCATTCCCAGGCTGCTTATTGCTTATATCAGATTTAAAAGCATAGTTCACATGTCTTCCTAAGCATTTATCACTGCAATAGCATCACCTCACTGCTTTGGTAATATGCTTAGCGGTTTTATACATACGTCATTATCATAATTTTCATTGCATTAAGAAATTCATGGAAATTCACATCACCAGGAGTTCTTAGGTCAGATGCACAGAGGTAATAAGATTAAGTGCTTAATTCCCATTGTATTAATTCCCAACAGATTTAGTCGCATACATGTATGTGTGTGACACATAAGTTTTTGGCAAATCTTTCTTCTTAGCCTTCTGTCGGTTTATTGCTTTGATTTTGTCCAAAAGCAACTACTAAGCCAATTTTTGTAATGAAGAGCAAACCAGCTGCTGATACCATGATAGCAGAAAGCATGATATCACAAGTCACCAGTAAACTCCACCAATTCTGCACCTTCTGCAGAAGGTATAGTTCACTATTCACTATGTACTGGGGAGGAATGGATTTGACTCTACAGAATGGATCTGGTCCCTTAGGGTAAAGTTGAACTTCTGTTTAGTTTCACAGGACTGACTGAGGTGTCTTCGTTCTGCGGGTTTCAATGAAATTTAGCTGTCAGGTGCACATACGTATTCAGAGACCCCAATCCCATAGTATATTTAGTGTTGCTAAAAATATTAATGATGGAAAACAGAATCTCTCTGCCAGACTAGATCTTGCCCAGAAGATGTTACTAGCTCAAAGCTCTCATTTGCTTATCTTTTCATGGCTTTGTGCTTTGCTTTGTTTTGTTTTGTTTGGTTTTGTTTGCTTGCTTCAGGAAGATAACATGCACTCTCATAAGGCTTTGATCTCTTCCTATTCACACATAACCATAAGCTAGAAGAAAGGAAGATAACATTTGCCTCCTGAATTGTTGTTATATTTTTAATAGCTTTATTGTTATTAGAGGGTAAGGCTTGTGTTTGGTATGCAGATCGCCTCATGTTTTCAGTTCTTTCTGCAATTTTACTGGAACAATTTGGAGTGGATTTTCTCAGGAGGGAAGATAAAGACCATTAAAGGATAGTCTTTTAAGAATGGTCCTAATAATTCTGAAGTATAATCCTTAATGAGATCATTATATGTTATACTCTGACTGACTGACTGGCTATGTCCAAATTTATACATGGCAAACAAGGTTTCAATATTCCAAAAACTTTAACCTATTTTGCAGATGAATGAGGTCAAAGGTATATTCTGCATTACACATCAAGTTCTTTTAACATTCTTTAGAGCATTTTCCAGATATTTAGGATGCAAATAATATATTAAGTCTCTTATTTGCCTTTATTTCAGAATATTTCAGAATATTTCAGAATATCTGCTTATTTCAGAAAAACTAGCAGGCAAGAACATATTTTATTCTTCTGGGACAGTCATGTTGAATTACTGTCACACCGGGCCGCACCCTGATATAACACTCCAGGGAACTAAAAGGTAAGGAACGCTCTTTAGCTATTCAGAGAAATTTAGGAGCTGGTAATGAATAGGTCAGCATAGGAAAAGTGTATTGCTATGCACTACCATAACCAGGAGCTGTTTGGTATGCAGTATGCTATAAAGGTGTCTGAGACTCAACAGATTCCCAGCAGATCTCCTACACTTTATAATACAGGCAACCACTGTAATTACACTACTGGAAAGTGTAAGAGATATACTATTATACTGTTTTGATAATGACTGTACAGAGTCAATTTGTGAAGAAAGAAAGAAAAATTCTGAGAAAGCACGGTGTAAATTAAGGGGTGTTAACTCAATCCTCCTGATTATTTGAATTACCACTAATCACTTCTCATAAATAGTCATTGAATTGTTATAATACTTTTACAGCAACACAACTGCAAAACAATTATAATTGTGCTAAAAGTATGTTAAAAGAATACCACTAAATCCACCAAGTCAAGCACTCAGAAATTACCATTTGCTGCACTGCTATAAACTTTGCCTCTTTGCACATGTAAGTCACAATAGGCTTAGTTCATGTGATCTCAACTACTTTTGCCCAGAAGCCCTGCCTTTATCCATGCACAGGTTAGACAGTTCTCAATTAATAGAAAGGACCAAGCAACCTAAGACAACTTTGAAATTGGCCTTGCTTTGAACAGGGAATTAGACTCCATGACGCCCCAAGATTCCTTCCAGTTGAAATTATTCTATCATTCTTTGTAGTACTTTTTCTCTGTTCTTATTGCGGTTTATATAACTCTAGAGGTTACTATAAAGTTATAAAATCCCATTTAGAATAAGCAAGTTTCCTATGATAACACAACTGTTACTCCACTTTTATAAATGGGATACTAAAAAAGGAAACTCATCCAAGACCAAACAGGAAATATGCAGAAGAATGAAGGGAATTGATTCGTCTCAGGGTAACATCATATGTACTGTTTCAACCACACTCTGCTCCAGTACACTTAAAAATACCTTTAAAAACAGTTCCACTTTTAAAAGCTGAAGCAACTGAATGGCCCCAGGGTCCTCCTTTGGAAGATAACACCATGCCTTTAGAGATCTGTTAAACTTTTGAAAATTGTCTTCCATACAGTTATGCAGTGGTCAGAGCTTCCAATTCACAATGCCAAGAAGCTCCAATTGCTTCCTTTCACTTATTTCCTGGCAGCTGCATCCCTACATCACTGTATTCCCCAAGCCCAGCCAAAACAAACCTTAAGCACTGATTTAAGGTATGTTTCAGCTAGATGCAAGAATCCTTAGAGTGAGCCATCAGATTCATATTGATAGGAGTCAAATGCCAAACACTAGAAAGCTTTAAGTGAGGGAAATTGCCAAGGAAGTCAGCTTCCAAGTCTGTTTCCAACATCCTCTTGACAGAATTCTTTGCCCCTTTTGATATTAACTATTCCTATAAAAACTTGAAAAATTAGTTCAGAATTAACATCTTCATATATTTGCATGCGTGCATTACCTACATATATATTATATCTTTTTTTTACAATAATCTTAATTCTAATTATTATCACAGCCACATCGAGAAAAGCCACCTATGACTGGAATATCATTTTTCAAGGTTCTGTGAAAGCATATAATAATGGACAGGCAGGTTCTGCTTTATTGTTTCATGGCCTTAACCAATGAAAGAGCTCTGACTCGATGAAATCACCTACCCCGCATCAATGGCACCCTAGATCAGGTTTCTATGGAGCAAAGGTGCCCCACATACTTTAGCACCTGGATCTGATCTCCTTTTAACTTCATACTAGAGGTTTGTAGCCTAACTGAAAATATTTTTTTTTTAATAATTCTGTTCAAAGTCCTCAGAGCAATGAGATGGCACTCTTGCATTTGCTTCTTTGATGTTTTGTAGCATGACGCTGCCAGCGTGATTCATTACCTTCTCATGCTAGGAAAGTATGTTGAAAATGTAAATGTCTATGGCTTGCTAGCTAGAGCTGGAGGACTCCTGTGTGAAGGGAGCCAAATGTAGAGCAGTCCTCGTCCAGATTGCTTAGCTGGAGAACTCTCTGAACACATGGCTGAATCTGTGTGCCTTTATGGAATGAATGAGCTCGCTTACTCCAGAAATGACCATGACAGCCAGTCAGGAAGAAGTTTGCTATGTGGATATTCAGAGGACAAGGGATCTGGAATAAGTCCGGGAAAGAAAAAAAACAACTATTTAGATCTTGCAGTTGAATAAATTTGTTCTAGAAATGAAAATAGCAATAACTGTGAGATCCTTTATGCACTACTGAGCTTTATTAATTACAGAAGAAGAATTTATATGAAATAAACTGAAAGTATTTTAGAGGTTTACACTGATTTAGCAAGGTCTGAATCAGGCCTAACTGTACACCAAAAACCTAATTTTACCATAACAGAATTCACTTAATTTTTTACAAGTCTTATTTGGTTCTAGTTAGTAAAAAAGATTCACCAGGGTATACAAGTACACGCAGAATATTATGTTCTGTAAATCAATGAATCCACAGTAAAGCATGACTTCCTCACAGAAAGGTTTATAAATCTTTTATAAGATAGTGAAAAATGTTTTTATAACTCATTTGCATATGGGCAATATGAGAAATATTAATGTCATGCTGCAAAGAGTATAGAGAAACGAATAAGCAACTGTTACCTGTTGCACCGTCTGTTGTACTGTCTTAAATGACTTCTCATGTGACTTCAGAGCCTACTCTATCTTTTCTTTCATCATGGCATCAAAATCTACTATTTCAATTGCACAAATCTGCCAATTTGTTAATCTAGTGACCAGAAAAAAATGTACTTGTTTTAGCCAAGCCCTACCCATTTAACTACACTTTTAATAAGAGTTTATCTGTAAACTGTTTAATCTGAAAATGCCTTCACAAGAAATGTATTAACTCTTTACAGCTGGGAGAGTTCATTAGCTATATAGGACCCTCAATCAGCGCACATATACCTTCCACTCTAAATATTTCTCATTACCTCAAAATGTGCCTGATGTTCTTCATCCTTAACCCAAAGAAACCACAGATCCTAATTCAGAGTCTTGTACTATAGACATTGTTTATGTATTTATATCCTAGACACTTCTGTATGTGATTAATAATTCAATCTAAGAAAAAGCTTGGCAGGTTGCAAATGAACAGAGGTCAGTACTCAAAAGGTTAGTAGCAACTTCAGTGAACAGAAAGCCTTACCTGGATTACTGCATGCAGCTCTAGTTTCCTCAGCACAAGACATGGAACTGTTGGAGCAGGTGCAGAGGAGGGCAAAGATCAGAGGGATGAAACAGCTCTCCTGTAAGGAAAGGCTGCGAGAGTTGGGGTTGTTCATCCTGGAGGAGAGAAGGCTGTGGGGAGACCTTATTGTGGCCTTTCAGTACTTAAAGGGGGCCTATAGGAAAGATGGGGACAGATTTTTCTGTAGGCCTTGTTGTGATAGGACAAGGGGTAATGGTTTTAAACTAAAAGATGGTAGATTCAGACTAGATATAAGGAAAAAAATTTTTACAATGAGGGTGGTGAAACATGACCAGGTTACCCAGAGATGTGGTAGAAACCCTGTCCTTGGCAACATTCAAGGTCAGATTGGATGGGGCTCTGAATAACCTGATGTAGTTGAAGATGTCCCTGACCATGGCAGGGGGAATTGGAACTAGGTGATCTTTAAGGTCTTTTCCAACCCAAACCATTCTATGATTCTACATACAAAATCTTCATAGTCCTAGTAGTTCTTAATAGTCCTATTCAGGTAGAGATTACAGAACTTCATTTTCTTCACTGAGCACTATCGTTTACAAGCTATTGATATACACCATGCTGATGACATATCTCAGAGAGCTTTAAAATAATTAAACAACTAGAAATACAAAAGATAATGTAATCTAAATATGTCATTACAAAATTTGGGGTTTTTTTTTTTGTTTGTTTTGCTTCTATTTGTTTTTTGGTTTTTTGGTTTGGTTTGGTTTGGTTTTTGGTTTGGTTTTTTTTTTTTGAAGCTGTTAGAGGACTGACCCAAGCAATGTTGTTTTTTTTAAGGAAGTTCCTGATCATAGGTAGAAAAAGAGCTGGGTGGATCAGGGGCATATATTTTCATTTCCAAAATTAGACTAATCTTTGCAGCTTTCAAGTGAAATTGACTGATTTGAAAGACATCTGAGATGAAGGCAGCACACAGTACAGTATCAGAGCGTTTATTATTTGCACAGTATTTAAGGTCACAAGGGACTTCAGAAACCACTTTCACGCCCCAGCAGAGGACATCTTATCCAGGCACTTCTGCGCTGATATAAGCATCTAAACTGGCAGTAAATTTGATTTTCAAAGAGCAGGCATGGATATAAAGACATGAGGAGATGCAGACTGCCAAAGGAAGACAAGTACATCACTGTAGTGTCCACTGTTAAGTGCTATCTGAATGCAACAACAAAAATCTAACACAAGTCTGATCAGTAGTATGATCAGTTGATCAGTTATGAATAGTGGATGGTAGTTATTTTAGTCAACATATTTAGATGAGCTATCAGCTACGAATTATCTATAACTGGCAACTATGAACACTTGTATGTAATTGAACAGATTAAATGATATAGAGGTTCACAGAACTAAAATAAATTTTATGTTTTACAGAATGATCAGCTCTGGGTGTCATAGGAATAGTGGAGACAAGCCCTATGCTCCTGCTTTTTGCCCAGCTTCACAGAATCAGAATAGTTTGGGTTGGAAAGGACATTTAAAGATCTTCTAGTCTGACTTCAAGTCTGTCCCCATCTTTCTTATAAGCCCCCTTTAGGTACTGAAAGGCCACAATAAGGTCTCCCCACAGCTGAACAACCCCACAGCCAAACAACCCCAAATCTCTCAACCTTTCCTCATAGCAGAGGTGCTCCATGCCTCTGATAATTTTTGTGGCCTCCTCTGGACCCGCTCCAACAGGTCCATGTCTATCCTGTGCTGAGGGCTCCAGTTCTGGATGCAATGCTCCAGATGGAGTTTCACCAGGGTGAAGAAGAGGGGCAGAATCACCTCCCACAATCTGCTGGCTACGCTTCTTTTGATGCAACCCAGGATATGGTTGGCCTTCTGGGCTGAGAGTGCACATTGCTGGCTCATGTCCAGCTTTTCATTCACCAGTACCCCCAAGTCCTTCTCTGCAGGGCTACTCTGAATCCCTTTATCCCCCAGCCTGTATTGACACCAGAAGTTGCCCCAGCCCAGGTGCAGGTACTTGGCCTTTTTGAACTTCATGAGGTTCATGCAGGCCCACCTCTCCAGCTTGTCCAGGTCCCTCTGGATGGCATCCCTTCCCTCAGACTTTATGCATGCCCAGATTTTTCATTTGTTTTGCTTTTATGCCAGGTTTAATCTGCTGATGCAACAGTTCCTCTTGACTGACAGCAGTAATGTGTACAGGAGGAATTAGTCCTGCTCTCCACATTTAGTGAAACAAAAAAAAAAAAAACATTGAGAGCAGTAAATAAAGTTTCAGAAATATTTCCTGTTTATTAATTTTAACCCCCTTCCTTTTCTGCTTTCGTTTTGGCTGAACCAGGGGCCAGCAAAGTCATCTGGCTCTAATTACCTTCGGGGGATTTGGAGAGAATAAAGCCCTATGGTTTCTACAGGAACACAGGAATTCAGTTTTCAACTATAAGTCTATTGGACCCTACCCTCTTTCCGGGTCTTTTCCAGAGCATTTTAAGATTGAACCATTTAATTCTCCTCTTCATTATGCCCCCGCCACTAGGCTATTTCTAAGCAAGCTCCAAATGGATGGTTATACTTTTATTCATTTAAAATATTGTATTGATAATAATAAAAATAAGATAACATTAAAAAAATCTTTATTGCTAGTTTGTAGGAGGAATTTAGCATGGGTTTCAGGACCCTTTGAAGGTTTTTTTAGAGCAGCATGCTAACCATATGGAGGTCTAAGTTGAAGGGCTTACTTATTTATGCTCAACCCTCTTCCAGATGGAAAAATAAGTTACTTTGAGTCTATAGTGATGAAATGTCTTAAACTATCAAAGACTGTCCTTAGACCTGCTGGCCCCATAACAAAGTGAATTTGTTCTGATTTCAGAAATACATTTTGTTATAAAATACCCCAAGCCTTCCTGCCTCCTCCTCTCCCATTCCCTGAAGGGAGCTGGTAACTGTAGCTCTTTGGGTTATGCTTCAGCAGTTCAGACAGCATTTAATGCCTTCTTTGGTCTTACAAAGAGAACCCTTACATACTGTGTTTTATTGAAGGGCGGCAGGAAGAGAAGGAGACTGAAAAGAATATAAAGAGTGGTTGAAGGGAAAAGGAAACAATAATTGGAATAGCCTTCTAGAAAAAGCAAATATCATTTAAAAAAAAAAAACAAACCAAACACTAGAACCGAGAGGCCGAGGATAGGAACAGTTTACTACTATTAACAAACAATAAATGTTGGTTATTATAAAAATATCTTCATTATTTCTAGAGATTTCTAGACCCTTGGTAGAAAGCTCATCTAGGCCTCCTGGTATTCATGCACAAAAGAGTAACTACTATTCTCCTTTCCCATTAGGCAAAATGGCCACCGAGCCTGGAAGAAAGCACTTCCATTACCACATCCATTTGTTTGAATACAGTCCACGTCCAATTCTTAGACCCCTCTTGGTAGACAATGTGTAATATTGACATTTGCTAACAAACCCCATGTTATGCAGTTGAATCCTACACATGCACAAATATCCTAGCTTGATTCAGCCTAAACCCATGAAACACAACGGAAGCAAGATCAGTATTACAAACACAAGACAGGAACACAAGGTAATTTTGAGTTATGATTATCTCAATGAACTGTGATCAAAGTCCATTACAGTCAGAAATTTTTCCAGGGTCTGTGAGAAGTGATTCATAGGAAATATTCCAAGAAAAATAATACATTGATATTGCATATTTTTATTATGTATCTGCTTCTAGGAGAAAAGTATCTTGTTTTGGCGTTTGGAGAAAACAGTAAAATATTTAATTTAAACTGGTCTTTCTGTTAATGTAACAGTGCAAGGCTATAAAATGAGGACATCTAGGAAAGTCAATTTTCATACAACAGAATGACATTTAATAAGCATGAAAATGACCTGTATAATCTCCTAAGCATGTCTGGTTTAGTTTTTAAGTTCCCAAGTCAATATGTGTAAATAAATGTTTATATTTTTATAAAGAGGAATCAATTTTTTTGGTGTGTTCTGAGCTCTCAGAGATTAATTAGAAAACAGAAGGAACGAAAACTAAGTCTCTATTTTTTATGTGAATGCATTATTGTTTTTCATGAGGAATATTTAGCAATGCATGTCAAAGGAGCTTGTTTAAAAAACACATCTGTGAATAACAGAACTATAAGCACCAAAAAAATCTTAAGAAAATAAGACAGCTCACAACTTGGGTAGAGTCAGAACTGGTGTAGTCAAAAATGCAGAGTAGGTGTGAATTTACTGAAAAGATAAAGGGTGCTAAGAAGTTAAATACTTTCTGATCTCAGTTCTGTCCTTCACAACTTAAGAAAGCTTGGGTTTTTTTAATATGAAAACTAAATGTCTTCTACAACTGAAAGTATCACAGGAAGGTTACTTAGTCCATCTGTAGTTGGTGTCTCTAAAAATCAACTGAAATACTATATTTTAGTAAATAAAAAGAGATGCAATTTTTGAAAGAGAAAACACATCCAAACAAAAACTGGAAAGTCAGCCAAATCCTCTGGGTGTTAATACTGATGGCCTGCAGCCATACCACCTTGGGTTGTGATCTCGGAATCTCATAGGACAAGCAAGGTCAGACCTGGTCAATAGACAAACAGGACACCTACAAAGTAAATCCAGGTGCTGCAAGTCACAGTGTCTCCAATTCAATAGCAAGAACTTTTCTTCTGTCTTGAGCATTTTATCACTGCCACAGGCATGGTCATAGGGGTCATTCAACTCCTGGAAGTGCTGCCTTCTGAACAGTTATAAAATTGCAGTCCTGAGCACTTGAGGGCATTAGGAAAATCATGACACTTCTTAAAGAGCAGAGGCATTAACCTCATAAGCTGGTCCAGATTTCAATCAGATCTTAAATATTTCAGGCTGTTTTCACTCATTAAGTATTCATTTCACCTCTTTTCTAAGGCAGAGCTTTATTTTTGCTCTGTTCTTTTACATGGACACACACTTAGTAACAAACATACTTTAGGTCTTGTCCGGTTTATAGGTTCTTTGTAAGTAAAAACCAACATATTTTGGTCAGAGGACTGAAAAAATATCACTAATGATATTCCATGTTTACCACAGTTTTCGTGGCAGAATTTTATTTGTTATTTTACTCTATGAATATTTTTCAGCGGTGCTTTGAAAATGCCAATGGTTAATATAGTACTCTCTTAGCATGTTCTCTGACTCACTTTTTAATATTCTTTCTGTGGTATTTCCTACATTTAGAGTCCTTTTGGTTTCCTAATATAGTGGGATCTATTTTTAGATCTGTCTTCAGAAATCAGTTCCTTTCTGAGAATCACCAATGGTAATATTTTGACTAGCTCTACTTAAGACTTATGGGACTGGCTCCCAAAAGCCCCAGAATGGCTTTGTCCTGTTTCCTTACAGTAAGGATCAGGTTTCCAAATACGAAGCAGACTGAATTCAGATTGCCTATTACACTACCTAATTTAGGCATCAGAATTGCCAAGTTCAAAGTAGTAACGAGCAACTTGTACAGCTCCAGAAGAGGCAAAGTGGCCTGGTCCTAGCTCAAGGGTCATGTTCAGTTATACAAATGTGATGCTAAGCAAAGTCAGGAAAACTATCTAGTTAGAACCCACTGTTAGATGGTTATGCTTAAATAAGAGGAATCTTAGACTCACTAAATATTTTGAGTATTATGAGGGATCATCACAGAGCTTAAATTTCTTTTGAATTAAACTTAATACCACTTAATTGCACACTGTGACTGTATGTGGTTTCCTCACAGTTTCATACCTAGTAACTCAGTATAGAAAATGGAGAGGAGGGGACCGTGTTTCAGAGCTGTTATGTATAAGGCAAGTCTTTTCCTCTTTACAATTCTATTTTATATGAATGTCCTTTCTATAAATAAGTCATTCCCTCACTGCAGTTGGATTTTTCCATAGAAGTCTGATTTTCCAGACCTGTAAGCTCTTTTTTTTTTTTTTACTTTCCCAAATGGTCCTCAGCTAATTTTCTGGTTTATGTGTGACTACTTCACGAGAACATCATGTGAAACAGTGTTAAATGACTCATTATGGTTAAGATATACGACATCTACTGTTTCTGCCCAATGTGTGAGACTTGTTGCCCTATCACAGAAAAGAATCAGTTTTTACAGTATTTGTTCTTGAAAAATTGATACTGACTGTCCTCTTCGTGTTTCTTTTTGTTGTTGTTGTTGTGTTTTCTTCTTTTTTTTCTTTTCTCCCCCCCCACCCC
>NW_009259435.1:828983-831537 GCF_000687185.1 Egretta garzetta | reverse complement strand
CCACCCCCTTCCCCCCTCGTTAATGTGCTTCCAAATAATTTTTTTTGTTCCATGTCTCCATGATTTTCCGGGAATCAACAGCTGAACAGCTGTGAATGCTCAGCCTGAGCATGGTTCCTTTTTGTTGAAGTCAACAGAACCGAAAACGGTGCGTAAGTGCTTTTCTGGGTAGGAACGGGCAATGACAACAGAGCAAGTGTCTGTACCAAGTACTTAGGGGAAAATTTCAGTATGTTAGGCTTTTTCTCATGGGATTCCCTGTCTTGTGGCTAATACAAAATCATTTCATGTATTATCAGAAGCTAAAAACAAGTACTGTCTTTATGGACCATTTTTTTAATATTGTTGGGATAGAATAATAATAAGGAAGAGAAGTTAATGTCATAGTGTGATTTGTGGTCCAACAAAATATTTTATAAATCAAGAAAATATATCTGGGAATAACAAAGGCTGTGTCTACACTATAGAACTCTTTTCAAAAGCAGTGACTCAGAGATATATTTTGGGTGATTGTGCTTCACCAGAAACACTCAGGAAAGAGTAAAATCCTTGAATATATAAAAAGTAGCAGAATATCATCCCTCTGATAGTTGGAAACCTAGTTCTAATTTCCTGTCTAAATTTATCCATAGCCAGGATTTGTGCTAGTAGACTTCTCAGCTCTGCTGAAAATATATAAGATATTCCAGTGTCTGTTTGAGTTTTTCTCTCTTTTTAAATGACACAGATTGAAACTTGAAAGAGTACACTATACTAGGCATCAGTGATAAATAAGCACTAGAAAAGTTTATTGGAAAAGTGGTGTACTCTTCTTCTCCTACCACTTAGGATTTTAGAAATGAAATTATAGTATCTGTCTTAAAACTACATTTTAACCCATTTTCTGTGTGCATGAAGAAAGGAAGGACTAAACAGATGGATGTGATGATCTCTTTGGCTAAGGAATTTCTTAATGTATCAGTTTTCCTATTACTCGCTGCTTTCCACAATCTCGGGGAAAACAGAATCCTCTGCACTGCCTTCATCACATGTATAAGACTTGAACATCTGCACAACTTTTTCTTCAGAGGCTTCCTACCAGGATTATGACACTTCTTTCTTTCTTTCTGTCTTTCTTTCACCCTCCAAATTTAAAATATACATATTTGGAGGTTGATCTCTCTGCCAGCTTTGGAAATTGGCTTGTGTTAGAGGCAGCACATCAGCAAGTGAAGGCTCACTCTTTCGTGGCACTGAAAACTGACTTTCTCAGGTGTTTGGCTACTGTCATTCTGTCCGGGCCAAGCTGACATAATGGATCCAGAAAATGTCTACTGTCAATTCTGGGGAAGTTTGTTGGCAGAAAGGGGAAGGGGGGGTGTTTTCCTTTGTAACTTGGAGAAGATACCAGCTGGTATGGGCAGACCATACCTGACATAGCCTCATCTGTTCCAAAGATTTCAGGTCCTGTTGCATTTAAGGCCTACCTGCATCCTGTCTGTAACATGAGGTTTTTTGGATCTAAAGACTCAAATTATTAAGTCTAAACTAGAATTATTGCCTCATGTGTTGTATTTTGATAAAGTTATCAAGAATACACATCTGGGAAGGAACCCTTCAACCTCTTGGCTTGGCAAAAGTGAATTAAAAATGTGTAGAGCTGATTTTTGTCTCTGGGTTTGATGAGCAAACAAATTAAATCCATCTTTTGTTTAAAATAACAGGAAATATCATGTCACCTGACTAACATACTTTGCAGAATGGGTGCAGTCCAGTCCACCTAGTAGAGGAAATTTGTGGGAGTTTCCCTTGAGTGTTATAGTCCCATCCTGAGTACAGGTAAGTGCATCTTAGTGAAAAACTAGAAACTGGAAGCCCTGCATTACTATTCTTTACATATGAAAAGCTAAGATATGATGAAGTGCCCGGAGACCTCTTTAATAATCTGAAAGACATTGAAAACATCTTTACCATATATTTGTTTAATATAATACAGTTTCCTCCTTCTTTTGGCCAATCAAAAAGAAAAAAAAAAAAAACCAAACCCCAAACAAACCCAATGACATAAATTACTTGCATTTCTATAAATAATGTGGATTTAGATTTCCAAGTGCTGTGTATCAATCAACTTCAGTGGAATCATGATAATTTATACCACTGTAAGAATATGGCTTCCTTTGCCCTAAATGGTTTACCCTGACATTTTAGTCCTGCAGTCAGATTTGATAGCCAGGTCTTATGGTTGTCTTATTCCACACCATAGAAAAGGTCTGCCAACACAGATCCATTCGAATTCTCAAATAGCCATTTAATAATAGTCTTTTTTTATGATAAATTTGTCATAACAGACCTAATGATGGAGTATAAGTCTGCTAATCTGAGCAGTATCATGAAATAAATTGTCATTCTTCAGGAAAAGAAAAGAAAGTTGAAAATTAGACACTTTATTATTGCTCGGTTTTAATGAAAGTGACTATCAAAGGGACACCCATAAAACTATAAATACAGTTACAGAAACATCTGCTTGTAACATCCCATCGCTGTGAGAAGTAAAGAGAGAGAAACAGGGAGGAAG
>NW_009259435.1:827563-828934 GCF_000687185.1 Egretta garzetta | reverse complement strand
AGAAAGGAGCCTGCCTTTATTGGTATCCCACAGAAGATAACTGAAATAGATACTGAAGTGTTAAAAATATTGAAATATATTACACTGTACTAAAAAATCCAAAAATGTAAAGGAGGAAGTGTTGACACTTCATGTTTCCCCATCTTTCTAGCTCTAGAGAAGGTTTCAGTTTCCTACTTCATTTTTCCCAAGTTGATTTGAGGTCTCATGTTTTATGGGCCGAAGATTAACACTGTTTGGTTTTAGCCTGAATTTATAGTAAACTAGCATTGCAAATACCCACTTAGATAATGCATTGTGGACCAGAAGGGTGAGTGCAAATTATAGAATTTTATAGTCAATATTTCATTTTAATTGACACAAGGAAGCCTCATATTTGTCACATGCCACAAAAATAACCAAGTGAGAAAAAAAAATGGCTTTTGAATACTATGAACCTGATAAAGTTCCATCTCTTATTTGGACTTCATTTTTTTTCTTCTTTATCTTCCCTACCACTGTACAATTTTTTATCTGAAAACACATACTTTTTATTAGAACATATTCCTGGCAAATGTGTTGCTAGCCTGAATCATGAAGATGAAAGCATAAAGAAGCCAGGAATTTTAGATTTGGTTTTGCACCTGTTGTTTTTGCAGCAAACACTCCACCTGGGACTTATGCTATTATTTTGTCTCTTGAAGTTGGGTTACCCTGACATACTTGCAGAGGCTGGAGGAGGAGGAAGCTGGCAATATTTATTTCACTGTAGTTTCTGAAGCTGCGACATTGTCATCTGCATTAAGTAGGTTTCCAGTACCTGACATAGTCAAGACCAAGTCATACATGGCCAATGTGAGTTATGCCCTTCAGGATGGGTTTCTAAGAAATCAGATAGGAATTTCTCTCTGAATATCCTCAGCCCTTTAGTTTAGACTAGACACCCATATTTTAGATGGTGAAAGTTAGCTGAGATAAATCTCACTCAAAATATTTATAGAATCATAAAATCATCAAATTGTTTAGGTTGAAAAAGACCTTTAAGATCATCTAGTCCAACCTTTAACCTAATCCTGCCATCCCACCACCAAACCATGTCCCTAAGCACCTCATCTGCCTGGATTTTAAATACCTCCAGGTATGGGGACTTGACCCCTTCCTTGAGCAGCCCATTCCAGTGCCTGACAAACCTTTCAGTGAAAAAAATTTTCCTAATGTCTAACCTAAACCTGTCCTGGTGCAAACTGAGGCCATTTCCCCTCATCCTATCACCTGTTACCAGGGAGCAGAGACCGATCCCCCCAGCTCCCCCTCCTGTCAGGCAGTTGTAGAGGGCAATAAGGTCTCCCCTCAGCCTCCTCTTCTCCAGGCTGAACAACCCCAGCTCCCCCA
>NW_009259435.1:786681-827531 GCF_000687185.1 Egretta garzetta | reverse complement strand
TGGCCTTCTTGGCCACCTAGGCACACTGCTGGCTCATATTCAGCCAGCTGTCAACCAGCACCCCCAGGTCCTTTTCCACTGGCCAGCTCTCCATCCACTCTCCCCCAAGCCTGTAGCATTGCATGGGGTTGTTGTGACCAAAATGTAGGACCCAACACTTGGCCTTGTTAAACCTCATACAGTTGGCCTTGGCCCATAGCTGGCCTCATCCCATCTTCATTAAGCCAGATTTTTGGATATGTGTTATCCTGATGTAGAACAGGTGAACTTAACCTAGCTTCCTTTGTCAAAAACATCTGAGAATCTTTCAGAATTTTAGTAGCAAATTTTGCTGAACATAGTCCCGTACCCTAAATATTAGACATGTCAATATTATTATTGGCAAACTAAGTGATCAGAAAACTCCCAAATTAAAAATGCATGAACTCAAACACATCCTGCTCTTTGCAAAGAAAGAAAAGACAGATCCTGGTGCTCCTAATCATCATGGGGAATGGTGTCATTATCCCAAGAGTTAAAGATGTCAGCAGAATTACTGATGGAGTAAAACAGAGCTAAGTGAGAAAACAGGAAAGCAGAATCTGGACTTTTGGATTTAAAACAGGAACCTCAAAACGGAGAGCCTGTGATATTTAAGCAATGAAAAGTTCACAGAAAATCATGAAGCAGTCAGAGCCAGCACCTCCCAGTAGGAATGCTCCAGTACAAAATCAATTTGTCCTTTTTGCAAGAGTTCACTGTCTCGTGGTGCTTGGGAACTTGCTATTTTTCTCATCCGCCAAGAACGTACATTGAGTTACAGGTAAACTGCTTTGGGTCACCTCTTTTGAAGTGCCAAGTACCCTCAGTGTTGTTTTGTAACGAGCAAAACCTGACTAGAATACAACCATGGTATTTTTTATGCTCTACATGCACTTTGGAAAACAACAACATGGTCCCCAAGCAGATTGGCAGATAAATGGCACCAGAGCACTCTCTTGGCAATGTGTATCTCTGTTAGGGCCCAAAACTCTTTGAGCAATTTCAGCTGTCAGGTTGCAGCAGATGAGCCAACTGTTATCCTGCTCAAACCCACAGGCCTGATTAGCACCTGCACTGTCACTCTTATATCTGCAAGGAAGTAACAAACCTGTTCAACAGCTGCGTAGGTGAAAGTATACCCTGTGGTATATCTCAGCATCCTGCTATTACAGAGAGCAATGCTCAGTGAGCACAGCGCAAATCTAATGAACTGCTTAATGCTTCTGACTTTGGAGATGACTTTCTGGTGTCTACAAGAACTTCTAAGGTATTGCTTTCCCACAGGATGCAGTGATGTAGGATGGGTCCTTCGCTTAGCTCTGAATAGGTTTGAACTGGAGTCACGGGACATATACCTGACTTATGAACAGCACCAGGCAAAGACATTCAGGGAAGACTAATTCACACACATGCAGTCCTATGATGCTATTGCATATACCTTCTGAAAAACAGATTAGTGTCTGCACGTGATAATACCATGAACTATGTAGACATAGTAACCCAATTTCTTACAGCAAAACAGTACTGTACTGTAGGCAGTTAAGGAGTTTCATGGCTACAGCTACACAGAACAATTTGAAAAAAAGAAACCTCACTGGAGAGCCTTCAGTGTGGCATCTTCTTTGGTAGTGCTCACATCTCTTCATTGACTGAAGACAGAATTTAATTCACCTTCCTAAATTGGCTGATTCTGCCCTGGATTCAGCTGGGATAGAGTAAAACTTCTTCCTAGTAGCTGGCATAGAGCTATGTTTTGGAGTTAGTATGAGAAGAATGTTGATAACTCCTGATGGTTTAGTTGTTGCTGAGCAGGGCTTACACCAGCCAAGGACTTTTCAGCTTCCTCTGCTCTGCCAGGTGCACAAGAAGCTGGAAGGGTGCACAGCCAGGACAGCTGACCCCAACTGGCCACAGGGCTATTCCAGACCATATGGCATCATGCTCGGGGAGAATTGGCCCGGGAGGGGTGTGAGGGGGGTAAGGGGGGAGGACTTCAGTCACTGCTCAGGGATGCTCAGGGCATCTGTCAGCGAGTGGTGAGCAACTGCATCGTGTATCGCTTGCTTTGTATATTATTATTATTACTAATAGTATTATTATTACTACTGCTATTTAACTTCATTTTATTTCCATTATTAAACTGTTCTTATCTCAATCCATGAGTTTTCTCTTCCAGTTCTCTCCCCCATCCCACTGGGAGGGGGCAGTGAGCGAGCAGCTGTGTGGTGCTTACTTGCTGGCTGGGGTTAAACAACAACAGCTTCAGAAAAATATTTAAAGATTTGGTAAAATGAAATCTATGCATAGATTTTAATATAGGCCAAATAAATAATGACACTCTGAATAACCATTATGATTAACCTAATTATACTATAGCAATTGGGTTGTCTATGTTGTCTGGTTTGTGGCTTTCCTTAAGAAAACAGTTCACATATTTCTTACAAAACTCTACATACGACAATGATGTACTGATATATTAGTAAGAGCATTTACAAAATGTGTTAAGGGTTTTTTGGTGTTTTTTTTTATAAAATATTGATAAATGCCCAAATAATCCACAAAAAATGTCTTCTCTATGAGGTAATACAAAATTTTGATTCGCTTCATGGGAAGAAAAAAACTGCAGAAGGTGAAAAAAAAGTTCACATATAACGTAAATTGCTCATTCAGAGTTTTCAGCTCAGATTTTCTCTAAATTGCTCTGTAGCAAAGGCCATACAAGGCCATGGAAATACCATTTCCATTACATTTGCGGGAAAGTCTCAGATTTAACTCCTACGATGAGAACATAAAATTACTATACAATGTCTTCTTTTGTGAGCCAAGTTCCTAATAGTGACCCTTATTTGATTTCTTTTCTGGTAATTTTAAACTGCTATTATACTCATTTCTGGAATAGGTAACTCATAGTCCCTACATGTCAGAGAGAATAGTTCTTTGTGTTACTCTGGAAAACAGAAACAGCCTCAGAAGTTTGTGCTGGATCCTAGAAATGGTGAATTTATGAAGCAACATTTATATGACTTTCTGATGCATAAGGCTGTTTTCACAAAGAGCTATCCTTCCACAGTGGAAATATTTTTAAGAGAAGCGGATATATTTTACAATCCTCTGTGCTTTTCTATGTTGCAAAGGCATGAGTCTTGTTGCCTCTCTAAAGTTTAAGTTGATGTAACTCTGTTACTCTCAAGTCTTCCCTAATTTACTCAATGCTACATCAATCCAGTCTGTGTTTATTTTTATAGCATATTGGAAAGCTGTGCATAGGTATTTGTGTTGTAATTCTGACACTCTGTAGAATATTTGCAGAAATAATGTGCAAGATTCTGGTGCTCTAAGAAAATCTTACTAACGGTCTTTCCCATAGTTGTAAACTTAAATTGGCAAAGAATACTAATATTTAATTTATGCTAAAAGAAATTTGCATACAGCAAATGACATTTTTCCTATTACTTAGTAAATTGCACAGTGTCTGAAGCCAGCCATAAGCAAAACACACTTTAATTGTCAATTTAAGTGGGATTACTGTGATATTGTTTCTAAAACTCAATGTAGACCCTTCTAATAGGATTCATAACAGCACAGACATACTTTCTTATTTGAGATTAAATTGCCTGTAAACTATTCTGCTCCAAACAAAGGGTTTCTATTTAAGTTACTTGGTTACTTGAACAATGGTGGAACAATTTGGATGTCTAGAAAACTTATCTCCTAATGTGTATTAGGATTTTCCATCTTTACAAACATTAATCTCTAGAACAGGCACATGCACTGTTTCAAACTGTGATTTTGTTTCTCACCATTTCATGGTGATATATATAAACATAAACAACAGCCTTTGCCATCTCTAGCAGATTTTTCATAAAGCATCTCACAAGCTTTATTGATGTTACAGAGATTCATTGATGGCATTCTCCTCATAGGCCTTAAATCCAGTCCTTTTTAAAGGACCTTGATAATTAGCACAACATTGAGTAAATCGTATACTTGAGTCAGTTAGACATAGAATCATAGGTTGATTTAGGTTGGAAAAGACCCTTAAGAGCATCAAGTCTAACTGTGAATCTAACACTGCCAAATCCACCACTAAACCATGTCCCTAAGCACCTCACCTACCCATCTTTTAAATAACTCCAGGCATGGGGACTTGACCACTTCCCTGGGCAGCCCCTTCCATTGCTTGACAACCCTTTCAGTGAAGAAATTTTTCCTAATACCAATCTAAACTTCCCCTGGTGCAACTTGAGGCCATTTCCTCTCATCCTATCACTTGTTACCTAAGAGAAGAGATCAACCCCCACCTCACTACAACCTCCTGTCAAGCAGTTGTAGGGAGCAATAAGGTCTACCCTCAACCTCCTCTTCTCCAGACTAAATAACCCCAGGTCCCTCAGATGGTCCCCATCAACCTTGGGCTCCAGACACGTCACCGGCTTCCTTGCCCTTCACTGGATATGCTCCAGCACCTCCATGTCCTCTTGGAGTGAGGGGCTCAACACTGAACACAGTATTCGAGGTGTGGCCTCACCAGTGCAGAGTACAGGGGCACGATCACTTCCCTAGTCCTGTTGGCCACACTATTCCTGATACAAGCCAGGATGCTGTTGGCCTTCCTGGCCACCTGGGCACACTGCTGGCTCATATTCTCCCAGCTCTCAACCAGTACCCCCAGGTCCTTCCCTGCAAATCAGCTTTCCAGCCCCTCTTCCCCACACCTGTAGCGTTGCATGGGTTTGTTGTGACCCAAGTGCAGGACCTGGCCCTTGGCCTTGTTGAACCTCACACAACTGGCCTCGTTGTATTGATCCAGCATGTTCTGGATCCCTCTGTAGAGCCTTCCTACCCTCAAGCAAATCAATACTCCCACCCAACTTGGTGTTTTCTGCAAACTTGTTGAGGGTGCACTTGATCCCCTCATCCAGATCATTGATAAAGATATTAAGCAGAACTTGCCCCAGAAATGAGCCCTGGGGAACATCACTTGTAACTGGATGTCAAATGGATGTAACTTCATTCGCCACAACTCTTTAGGCACAGTTTTTTACCCAGTGAAGCGTACGCTTGTCCAGGCCATGAGCAGCCAGTTTCTCCAGGAGAATGCTGTGGGAAAAGTTTTGACATTGAAGGGTCATTTAAGTACATTTGTATATAGTTTTGAGGTAGGTGTCTAACAGTGGACATAGTAGTACAGACAAATCTCAAATGTCAGTTTTCATTCTTTCCATTAGGTCAACAATTCCAGGTTCATCATATCACAGTGTTGCAACAAAAAATTCATTACTATTCTCCACATGGAATAATTCTGAAGTTCCTGAATACCAGGGACCTCAAAGCAAAGCCTATTGCCTCTAACTGATCTCAGCAAGAGTTTCCTCATCTGAGAACCACTCACCAGCTAGTGTCAGAAAGAACAATAAAATAATGATTCCCAAACTTTTGAAAAAGACAAAACACTGCCAATATCATGACACTTCTCTGCAAAAAAACATATTCAGATATGAACAATATTTTGAAACCCAGTCAATGTTTATAAACAGTCAAAGCAGTGAACTACAGTGAAACATTTATATCATGTGGTGCTTAGAAAAAACCACGTCACTCACCCTTTTCTTAGATTTCAAAATAGATCTACAGCACTAAATGAATGCAATCTCTCTCTTAAAAAGGTTTCTTAGGCTCTTCTCCCACTACATAGCTCTGCTCAAACTCAATAAATAGTTCTCTGAATTAGTTTCATATGAGAACACAGAGTTCAGGCCCCTTGCTAGCAGAACAATATTTTGTATTGTTCTTTATTAGCCTCTTTGATCTTCCAAGTTCTAGATTCTACGTTTCAATATGTGAAATACTAAGGAAGATCTTATGTTGAAGAGGCAGAGGAAAAGAGGTGGAAAAAAAGTTCAGAATGGTTTTAAGGAACACTAATGTAACTGAAAATCAAGTCCTTCAGGGTCAGGTAATGGGTCATTTACAGTAATATGGTATAAACAGCCCAAGGATTAAGATAAATGGGTAAAACAAACACAAAGCATGAGCTCTCCCAGCATGGACCATTAGAATTTATCATACACAGTTCATTTACAGTGTGCTGGAGGAAAAGGGAGAACACATGGTTCTCAAAGGGCTTCCCATAAATTGCATAAATGTTTCACAGAAGGTCTTTTTTTTATTATTATTATTTTAAATCCAGACCCCCCTGGAAATGTTTTCTTTCCAGGGGACTCTGCTTCCTTTAAATTACCTTCTTTATATTGTTAGTGTGGCAGTAGAGGACAGCCAGCAATGGGAAGAATCATAACGCAACTACAGTTACACCTGACAAAGTGTATGCTGCTATTGAGCATGTTTCCCCTTCCTCCCTAGTTAAATCTGTTAATGTGATTTACTCTCAGGGAAATAGGTAAGTGCAGGTTAAAGAAGTAACTAATTTGCTGTTGGTATTTTGTAAAAGTAAACAGTTTGGTATGAAGCTGAACGTTAATTTAAACAAAAAAAACCCAAAAAACCCAAAAAAACCTTGCAACTCTTCTCAGATATGTCATAAGGTCTTCTCCACCTTTTTGCAAACAGCAGAGCCTTGCAACTTTTGTCAGTGTCTGGATCATAGGTCTGAGAATTAGGGCGTGATTTTTTTTTCTAATTCCATCACTTTATAAAAAGTTGTGTGCCTCTCTCAAAACAAAAAGTTGACAGTGTTGAATGTAAAGGAAGTTGAGCAAGGGAAAGGATGTCGGTGTCTTTGGAGTCGGGTGTTCCAGCGAGCTCTGATCAGTTCTCTGCTCCACGACACATTACCTGGGAGATTTCAGTGAGCCCCTCAGGGCTGGACCCACCAAATTTTTCAGACCTCACACTGCACTTCTTTTCCAGTGTCCACTGCAGCACAGCTCAGAGCTCTTAGCTGGTGCCCCAGCTCCCATCCAGTCCATAGAAGGATGAAGGCTAATACAGTGCCTAAGACTGGGACCTATAAATCAGTACTACACCAGATGTGGGTTAGTTGCAAACCAACCAATTAGGAGCAATTGCAGACTTTGGCAGATCCTTCTTTCAGGCAAACAAGCAATGGGACTGAAGAGAGTCAGCAGTGCAAACAAACATAGGAAAAATAGGACACCTTTCTGGAAACACCTTTCTTGCGCTTTCAAATGCAAACCTCAGTGTGCTGTGTGCTTCCCTGGATCATGCCTCTACATGCTGAGGCTGCTCAGGCATCATCAGATGATTTTGATGGGAACAGATGTTGTAAGGATATCTACAGAGGCGTCAGGCAGGTGTCAGGCTGCTGAGTGCAGGCAAGATGGCAGCAGCTCTGGGTAAAATCTGCAGCAGAAATTGAAATAGTGGTAGCTACAATACTGAGGCTTTGTATTGACCCAACCGCAGAGTCTAGGGAGCTGTCTGTACTTGTCTTGTGTTGAGATGATTTGTGTTGCTTTAGCTGTGATAACAACTGCCTGGCGTTCAGGTGAGTATTGTCAAACTTGGGTTTAGCTTAGTTCTGTGAATACTGTATCGGATAAAGGTCTAACCCATGTAGTCACTGACAAACTAACATGAAACCTTCACGTAAGTTACACCTAGGGGAGGATACTGTGGTGATTTAGGTAATGGCTAGTGGGTGAACATAGCCAAATTTCAAAGAGTGTGTTAGAACACATGCGCAGACTGGGAGAAGGAAGAGATTTGCCCCATCAATACCAAACTCTTCCCAGGAGAGAGCACAGGATGCTGCTGGCTTGTTACAGTCCCTTCTGCTTGCCCAAGGCAGGTACTGCCAGCAGAGGATCCAAGGACAGACAAGGGTAAGCACAGCACCAATTAAAAGGGTCAAAAACTAGAAAGTTTTCATATAGCAATTTTAATACCGTTAGGATTACTAGATTGTTTGGAATGTTAGTGGCAGTATCATAACTGTACTGCTACAGGTAAGTGTTGTACGCTGGTTAGGCTATAATAAAAGAGTTTGTGCAACTGCTGGCTTCAGATGGCTGAGCAGATAGGTTGTGGCTTTCAGGATAGCACACTGGTAACAGAAGAAAACTGTTAATATCCGATTTTAAGTGCTTCAGTGCTTTGTGTGATTAGGGTGTGATTTTTCATGCCATGTCTACAGTTTTGGTCAACCATGTCAACTGCCAGTTTCTGGGGACAGTTACTTTCACATTGCCAGAGGATGTTGAGTTCACGCTCAAGTCAATCCCATCCTATGCCTGAGTTCCCTGGCTGGGTGAGGCAGTTTAGCTAAACTGTAGACTAGATGGATTCAGGCAAGTCTGATCCGAAGCTATAGAGAGAAAATAAAGGGATGTCCTTACATCCCAGTTCTCCCTAGTCTAGAGCAGTACTTAAATATATTTCAGGGGGTGATACGAAAAAAAAATACTTTAAAGACTGTTGTGTGCCTTAGTATTTAATAATGAAGATTCTATGAATAACAGGAAAATATTTAAACAAATTAACTTCTTTTACAGGATGCTAAGATTTTTAATTAAAGGGGGGGAGGGGGAAAGAAGCCTGTACCATTCTTAATGTTTGCAGGGAAAAAAAAAATCCCCCCCTTCTATTTTTAAAAAATAAACATGGAGTCTGAGATCTCAGAAGACTTGAGAAGGAGGAATAGAGAAGAATAGAAACTCTATTAGCATTTCCAGATATTTGCTGGTCAGCTTTTAGAAAGCAAGCCAGATTGACAGTCTTGCAGAACTGAGTGCCAAAGACAACTAGGTAAAAAACCAGATACATATTTAGCAGATTGGAGTGACTCTGTGCAGTAGATTTAGCTCCTACAGAATGCCAATGCTCTCCACCTGATCCAAGAGTAACAAACTCCTGCCTCAGGTTTGGGGTCTATCACAAGGAATTGCCTAGTTTGAGGCAAGACAGCAAGGTAGACATGCTCTCTTACTTCAGCCATACTCCACGACCAGGTTGGTTGTTAATATTTTTGGAATTGAAACTCAGAGATCTTACCATGAAGCAGGAGATATTGGATTTCCCATGGTTACAGCTGTCAGCCATGCTAATTTCAAGATGTTCAGTATTTAGTGAGTATGTCACTGACTTATTATTGTTTAAAGGATCAAGTTTGTAGCATTAAAAAGTACACAGAGAAATAAAAACGCTTTTGAGTTTGTTTAAATACCTCAGCAGAATAGATGTTCATTCCCTTGAGACTGGTACAAAACACCAAGAAGGAAAGGATTTAATCAACATTATTTCAGGATAGGAGCTAATTTCCTACAGGGACTGATCCCTTTCATACTATCAGTACATTCCCTTTGTGTAGAAACTTTTCATATCATTCACATAATCTTTTTCATCTACGAACTTTCACTGTCATAAAAAAGACCCAGAGAGAAACCCCTGCATATTGGGTTTTTTCTCCTCTCTCTCCTTCTTCCACTCTTCTAATTCATGTCCAAACACTTTTGACTTTAGCAGTTCTGAAGAAATTTATTAAGAAATTGTTGCATTTTGAGGGAATGTTAGAAGCAGGTTAAGGATGTTTGTTCTTAGCAGATAAAAGAATCCCAAGAGAATCTTTCAAAGTTTAACATTTTTGGGGAAAAAATTACTTTTAAAGGCAGAAGCCTCACATCTTTTAGAATGTCTGGATTGACTAGAGAGATGAAATGGGAAGGTACTTGCTTTATTTGCCTACCCTTAATGCTGACATTTCTCCAAGGCAGATGTTTTGAACAGACAAGAGGGAAAAAGGAGATGAGGAATTAAATTATTCAGCCAAAGAACCTTAGAATTTAGAAACTGTGAGCTGAACTCTGAGTTTTCTTAAAATCTCCCAGACATTATCACTGGACATGATCCACCTGTAAGTCAAACCGGTAGAGTAATGCTGTCTCTCGCTTGCAGTTTCCCAGGAAGCTGTGCACATCTCTCTCAAAAATGGCTGCAAATAGCGGTCTCCCTGCCGTTTTGTAACTACATTTCAGGTTGTAAAACTGAACTTTGGTCCGGATTTTAACTTTGAACATTGAATACAAACTGCAGAGTGTGCAACACATAACACAGAAGCAAAGCATAGAGCATTTCACACATGCTCCACTGGTTCTCAATTAAAAAGGTTCAAACCCAATTCAGTGTGCCTGTTTTAATCTCCAAGGCTGAGGTACCAAGAATTCACTCCTTCCTTTGTGAGCCATCTAGACAGATGGAAGACAGGGCACAACTTTGAATCAGAAATGGCTTAGTGGAGGAATACAGAGAGTGTAACTCCTTATCACAAGAAAACAGAGTCAGCCTCAGCCTGGCAATCTTTGGAGCAGAACACTCCTCCTCCTCCTCCTCCTCCTCCCCCCTCCTTGAGAAAATTATGCCACAGTAATCAAGGCTAGCTGAGTGAGAAGAGAAGGGACATAACAGAGAGGGAGGGGAAAAGCAACTGAATAAGAATGACTACATCAAATAAAAGGACAATATGGTTTGGTTTTTTTTTTTCTGGCAGCTTCTGTGCAGTTCTTAATTTTGTTGTGGTGGTTTAGTGCTGTGGCAATGAAGGAGGTCTTAAACTAGACCAGATGCACACAGGTTATCTGAACACCATATTTCATGAATAGGAACAGAAAAAAAAATATATATAGTAAATGAGAAAGGATTTTTTCTTTCCTACACCACAAATGTAAGAGGCTCTCAGTGCCTCACTGATTCTACCAGATCTTTGGCACTGCAGGCTACAAGATCTCATACTCCTATTATCCAGTGAAATAAGAGCTTTGCTCAGTTTAGAGATCGAATGATGCAAAGGGATCCTAGTGACTATCTATTTGACTCACAAAGAATTGTAGCTTGCTCAAGATAAATGTATGATCTTCCAAATGAATAAATAAAAGTATCTTGCTGTGAATCTTAAGATATTCTTGAACCAAAGCAGCAAAGAATAGTAATATATTATATATAATTATACTTCTAAATTACATCTTGAATTATTGATGGAATATTGACCCACATGGTGTATCTCTAATAACCAGTTCCTAGCATCTACACTTAGATGTTAATACACTCTAACAATGTATTAATAGAAAAGTAGATGAAACTATAAATTCAATCTTTTTATCACCCTATATTTTATTAAAATCCATTAGATTATTTTGCCCTGTACAAGGTCAAACCTAAAAGTTATTCAACATGAGTTTAGCCAAGTTACAGCACATAGGAGAGTTTATCAGACCATCTTCAACTTTAAAAAATTTAGTCTCCACAAATCTATCAGGATTAAGAAAAATAATTTGTTGAGGTCTTGACTGAGTTGCACATACAACAAAAGTGATAAAATCAGTGAAATGAACACAACACTAAACAATTTTGATTATTATATTTCTTCAGTGGAAAACCTACTGAAATTAATAAAAAATGGTTTTGTGTTTTTTTTTTTTCTTTTGCTATGCCAGCAAGGAACTAGATTTTGTTTAATTTTATTGGCATATAAACATCACAGAATCACAATAACTACTTCCTTAACATCTCCTGATCAAATCCTGATCCGAGCTTGCAGGGTTGCCAACTGGGAAAAACACAACAAAAGAAAAATCAACTATTCGCTGAGAAACACCCAAAGCCCTGCAACACTCTACTGTTAAAACCTAATTTTTTATTTATAAATGAACATGTTTACTCTGGAGTCAGTGAAGAACAATGAATATGATCACAGTATAAAGTACTGTACAAATGTGAAATAACTTGCAGACACCAGAGCACTCTAATTAGTATACGGCTGTGAAGATGTTACTGAAGTGTGTGCTTTCATATCTCTGTCTTTGGAAATATTTATACAGTTTTGCATATACATACATACATATATAAAAGAACTTACTTTATGAGTACCCCTTATTTGGAAAAAATTCATTGTATAACTTATATACCTGACTTTATACTATTTGTATGTGTGGATGATTAGGAGCATTTAATATTCTCCACTCTAATTGAGGCTCTATTTTTTTGAGGCATGATAAAATTGTATAGTGCCAGGTCGTTAATACTCCAGAGACCTTACAGCTCAAAGAATACAAAGACACAAATTCAAGAAGGTAAAAATGTCACAGAGAGAAGCAGTTTATGAGACTTCACAGCACCAATGAATGTGACATGGACCTAAGGTGACACTGACTGTGCCTTATTCGAGGAAGTTGATTTCCAATCTCCAATGCCTTTTTTTTTTTAATCACAACGCTCCTCAGGCTATGTTTTAAATAGATCCCATTGGAAAAATTCTGACAACACATTTACTCTGGAATTTCTCGATATGTTAACACTGGAATATTTAAGAAACCTTGCTCAGTTTTGATGAGCATGTAATTGGCTTCAGACAAGTGTTTGTTTGCAGTCCAGTAGGCCCTTTCCATCTTACCACTGCAGATACCAAAGCTTTCTGACTGTATGACCAACAGTGCAATAAGATTGCAAAGTCCTGGGAGCCACCGACAGAAGCAAAACTTTTTTTTTTCTCCAATTTATAAATTTCCTTCTCTGGATAGCAGTAGTGAAATGGTGCGAGTGGTCCTTTGGCCATTCCACAAGAGCCTGATCAGTTTTATTTCTCATATTCTCTGGTAGGCTGAAGTGAAATTGCTGAGATTCAGGACAATTCAGTCAGCACTTGCTGGGCTTTTGAGGTCCACAGCCATGATGCAGTGTATTTGAGCATGAGCAAAGATTATGGGGATTACCTGCACTTCCAGAAAAGCCACATTTTCCTGTGGCTGATACTGAAATAAAGTGAAACATCACCTGTATGATGATGTTAAACTTTTTGGTCTGTTTGATAAAAAATTGGATAAAAGATATTTCCAATGACAAAATGGCTATCAGAAAAAAATTAGGCTTCCTAGCCACTGCAAATTTCAAATAGTTTACTGCCTCCCTCTCCAGCAACAAACTATATGCTGTAAATTTTCTGTTCACAGGGACAGAAGTTATAGTCCTGACTCAAAAACTCTGTCTCTACAGTTCAGCTTGTTCTATGTGTATGTTAAACACGAAGGCTGTTAGAAAACATGTAGTAATGTTTTATATTTCAGTCAAACCAATCAGGAGTGGCCATACATTTTCCATTCAAGAAATTCCTAAGACTGAATTAATTTATGTTAGGATAAAAAAACCAAAAAACATCTCTTTTCATATGGTCTACATTGCTGTTATGGAAAATGTTCTGATTATTTCTATTTAAATAGAGTAAATGAGACAGAATTAAGCCTTTACGGGAGATAAAAAAATAGTGCCATAATCCAAAAAAGAGTGTACAATGCAAAGTAAGGACACTTCATTTGTATTATTCATGTATTCTCCAGAATATTTTGTAAAAGTCTTTGAGCATCCTGAGACTTCTCCATCTGAAACACTTACACACCTGTATATTTTAAATAATCAGTGGGTTTTATCAAATGCTTAAAGTTAATTACATACTGAGATATTTTACTGGACTGGGACAAAAGATATTAAAAAAATTAAGACTCATCCCTAAGATTTGAAAACCAAATGTGAAAAGCAAAAGAAGTAATTAAAAGTTCAAATTAAAACGGTGTTTTTCAATTCCAAACTTGTAATGGATTCATGCTTCTCTAAGCATTGGTCCTGTAGGAAAGGCTGGGAGAGGATCTTATTTACCTTTATGACACTCTTCACAGAAGCTGTCACATAATGGGAGTCTCAACTTTATCATTTTGGTGTTTGTTCAACTGGAGACTGAACTTTACAGAACTGCCAGTTTATTGCTGCAGGTTTTCTTTTCTCAGCATTTAGGAGAGCATTCTCCATCTTTAAGACTCAGGTAGCTGATGTGATTCACCATGAAATCTCACTGGCATTCACTGGGGGAGGCAGATAAAGTGCACAAATGAAATATTTCTACACAAATAGCAAAAACCATCATCGTCCCAAAGTTTGTCTTATGTATACGCTGCAATATTTTATCAGTTCTCAAGCCTAAATGCCTGTTTCTCCTCCAGTTGTAGATTTTCCCCTCAGAACTATTATCCATAATTTCAGAAAAAGCATCCATCTTCTCAAAAAAATGTAAGATAAGAAAGCTGACGAATGTAACATAAATCTCAGTATAATACTTCGTTCATAGGAGTGCATGCACAAACACACACAGAGTTTGGCCAAACTGTGTGTAATACATCCCTTCAGGATCAAACAGATGTCTGGATAATAACTCTATGCTTATCTGATCCTCGGGGCTGCCTGGGCACTGTATTGTTCCTACTGAAGTTAAAGTAATTTCTGACACTCGGGGTCGCAGTAGTTGTTCTACTTTCCTGTAAGAATCCATATAAATGGGCAGAGATGGTGGTGATAGTACAGGAAACATACTCAGTTTCTTCTTTTAACAATTTCAAGTCCTCTGTGGTGTGGTACAATTTAACCTGGCATTGTTATAAGAACTGATACAACGTGCGACAGATTCTGGCTTGTTGAGTAGCACAGAAATATTCTAATTATTCTTAATTTTTAATGAGTGTTAGTTCCCAAAAGCAAGTATTTGTCTCAATCTCCCTTTGAGATAACTGTAAAAAGTCGTCACCTCTTATTTCAAGAGCAATGCAAATAATTTACAGTGAAGTTTGAAACAGATAAATTACAATAGCACTTGGTTTAAAGAAAATAAACCACTAAACCAATAAAATATTGAGAGCTGTCCAAGGCGTTTTCAAAGAAGGGTATCTTGCAGTTAAATTTCTCCAGTGACCTTCTACAGTAAAGCTCCATGCTACATAAATCAGAGGAAATCACTTGGATATAAAGAGGAATGGTGTGATATATTGTAACTAGAAAAATTATTTGTAAAGAGAGCCATCTGGAAAAATGTCTTTTTCATGTTTTCGTATAAATAATGCAGAAACTTTGCACCATGAAGTCAAATATAGGCTTACACTCTCAGTCAGAGTTCTTGGACCCATGATCTCTGTCAACCTCTTCATTTTACAGTAATGAGTTGATTTCCAATTGGAAATGAACAGTGTTCCTTCACCTTGATTTAAGGAATATGACAAAATCAGAAAACTCAGAAGGTTCTCCTGGGTTTTAAAGTAAATATTCTGATTTATAGTTTTTGAGGCTATCCACAGAAACTTATTCCCATAACTGACATAGTTTTACACATATTTATATTATGTTGGGGTGGGAGAGACTTCCAAGGTATTCACTACTCTACTAATTTGGCCGGCTCTCATCGTATTTTTCTGCTGTATTTTAGAAGTTAAATTCTTGACAATAGATTTAAATCAAAAGGGAGGGCTTCAGAAATCCTGGGCTGCAGAAATGGAATTCAAATAACTGTATATTTATTGCTGGCTGCTGAAATAAGGAGAATTTGAAACCCATATCCAAATACAAACAGGTTAGATCCTTCCTAAGTTATTGTTCTGATAGGGAGTGTGGAGGGAAGATAATTCTTTTATAAATGCTCTTTTTGTTGGCTTCTCTACTGAGAGGAGGCTGATTTTATGTTGGGATTGTAATTATCATGGAACAGACCTTTAAAAGAAGGTCCATTCCTATGCATCTGGACACAGTTAATTACTGCTCCAGGCATAGAAAAATGAATATTCCAAATTGCTTCATGTGATTACAAACCAGAGACAAGAACTTAATCTTGTCTATAGAATAAATAACAGGAGCCATCAGAGTTGGAAGTGGATAAAACAGAGAAGTTCAACAAAACACTGCACAGGTTTTTTTTGTCCGTATCAAATTAGTTGACTGGATACCTCTAGCTATCTCAGTTTAAAATTTGATAAGATAGAAAGACAAGGCAGTTTCTGCCTTGATGTTGCTAATCCAGATCAGTTCTGTACTTTACATATAGATTTAATTTTAGTGAGTTACACTGAAGCAAAAATTGCCTGTCTCTAAAAGCATTCTGCAGTGTGATATGTATTTCAAGCCAAAAATAACCTTCCCCAAAAAACCACCCACCTAGTTTGCAGATGGAGAAAGGCACAGGTTACAACATAAGAGGTTATTACTGCTGAGACTGTGGCTATTTCTCTATGTGGACAGATATGAACTTATGGAAGCAACTGCTGGATGCCCTGTTTTCATGCAAATGTCCCCAGCGATAGCGGATTGTGCAGCAGATCCTTGGCCAAGGCACAAAGATGTACCACAAATCCCCCGCTCTTCTATCATGCTGACATCTGGAGCACCCAGCAGAGAAAAAGAGAAAGTGGCTTGTAAACAAATTACTCCTTCATTTATTATTTGGGAAAAAAATGTAATAGAAGAGAGGAGGAAAGAAATATTCAGTAGTATCTTGGGGCCAGCTGTTGCTGTGGTGGGAGGCTTGGTTGATGCTGAGTGAGATATAGAGCAAGAGCTCAGTTCTTGCCCTACAGTTACTTCCCTCATGCTGTTTATAGTCGTCTAGAAAAACAATAATGGGGGGCAGGGGGTGGAAGCAGGGTGTTGACTACAACCAGAGTCCTAACTTTCCAAGTGGATAATGAATCCCTTTTCTTGGAATGGCTCCCAGTTAAGGGAATGGTGGAAAGCGGTGTTTGGTGCTCACTACTCTGGTTGGAAGGTGTTTCGTGGTACTCCCACCCCCAGGGGAATAGCTGACGGTGGTAGCTCGGAAGGTAGTTGTGAGGTTCAGCCTTCAGCAAGCTGGGCACAGGCGGAGGGCTAGCGCTGCGGCTGCCTGAACACGCAGCAATACCCCTTATAAACCCGATCAGATTGTCTGTGCAGAAATGGGCCATGGGCAATTAAAAGCACCTGCAAATCAACCCTTTTCCTTCAGGTCCTCATTTAGCTTCCAGCATCCAAATGCTGTTATTTCACACACACCATCTCCATTCTTAAATTAATGATTCTTTCGGGCAGATGTTTGTATTCATAGTTCAGAGCTGTGCCAGACAATGTGTCCTGTCCATACAGGTGTGCTTTCAAGCTGAAAAAGGAAAAAGGCTCTTTACAAAATCCCCAAACTCTCTGAGAGTGGTGCAAGCATAAGTGCATTTTAAGCACTGCTAAAGCTCACACGGACCACAGGCCATGTCAACCACAGCATTGCTTTGTGCATTACACAAAAGGGCCAATTTACATCAGCAAAACATGTAGCCCAAAAGTTAAATTGTGGCAAAAGTTGCTTGTGGGGTGGGAGATTGTTCCTGCCTCAGCTTGCTGTGTGATGGCTCCACGGTTGTGAAAGCACACAGTATTCAAAAGCATATGAAACAACACCCGATATGAGATATTTGCTGGCACTTATGCAAGAATAACTGCTGTCCTTGTAATCAAGGAATCCCACTAAGTTCAAACACCCATTTATCATACCATTAACTTTGTGCCCAATTTTGTAAAGAGGAAAGCAGCCTTATGAGGGGAACTTACTGCTGAATTAAAGCTCAAGCTATTGTCCGTTGTTCATTTGCTACAGTACATAGGATCCTGGTGACATTCAGCTAATGAATTTTCTTGATGATTAACTACCCGTTATATCTGGCCATTATAATGGAAAGGTATTAGCTCCTGTTACAAGTAAGGTGGTTGTGTCATTACTACAAGTTGAGCTGGTTTTGTCTTTTTTTTCTCCTCCTCCTTTTTCTTTTATGAAGTCAAAGCAAAACAAAGCTTGGGAAAATATTAAAATTCAACAATTTGCTGAAAAGAAAACACAACTCTGCTGAGCAATAAAATGTATTTAGATGCAGCTTTTTCAAAAACTGTTGAATTAGAAGAAAAGTGAAATGCAGACATGGATATAATCTAGCTCTTATTTGGAGTTTGTACATTTATTTTCATTGTAACTGTAATTACACAGTACACAATCCAGAAGTCAAAAAGAAAAAAATAAAAATAAGAAGACCATGTGCACTTTGTAGACATATTTCTCTGAGAACAGGTCTTATAATTAACTGTGGATGTTGTCTTTTTTTTTTTCTTTGTCCATTTTCAATGCAGTTCACATTCTGAGAGTGCTCTGCTGTTGCTTAAACTGCACTGACACCTTGTGGCACTGAATTAGTAGGATCCTAAAAATAGAATTATAAGCCTTCATAAAATACAAGTTACCTTGTTTGCCTTTGTGCAAGTGCTACTCTCTTTAACTCTAGAGCTGGTTAGTGTTTACTTGCTTGCTTGCCATCAGAGGAGGTGCATGTTATGCATGTAGGGCAGCCTAGTGCTTGAAGGACGTAGCATATGTTTTAAAAATGTATTTACTGTTGGAAATGTAGTTATTTATGTGAGCAGTCCTTTACAGTTGTGTGCTACTACTCATGAGCATTCACCAGGGCAGCGAAGCTGCTTTAAGGCTGGGGCTTATCTGACAAAAACTACCTAAAATTTTGTGATGTCATGACAGAATAAGATTTCATCCCCTAAAACTGGGTGTATGTGAAGCCTGTTGACTAAAAAGCCCGTGTGGGTGAGCACGCACATTCACACCCTCTCTCATACACATGCACCAAGAGAGAATACCATTAATTTCCTAGCTGGTGTTTTATCACCTTGGCAACAGCAAAGCATTTAGAATAACTTCAGGCCTTTCCAGCACTGAAAATGAAGACAAGATACTGGCAGCAATCACCAGCTGAATAAAGATCTCCTCGTGGAAGTCCATATACAGAATAGAGCATTCGGCAGCAGATTAGGCTCCTGAATATAGTAAACTCCAAAGGCATATACTTTTAATCTTTTCAAAAGGCGAGGAAATAGTTTGTGATGAACCATTGGAGGCAAAGTGAAAAGCAAACTACTTCTATGTACAAAGAAGATTTCAAGGGGGGGTAGCTGCAGCAGTTTTTTGTCTGTCATTGTATTCTTCCCCCACTGAATGCTCCTAAATCCTGTGAGTTTTATCAGAGGTTATATACTCATCTCCCTAGGAAACCACAAGAAAATAAGCATGCACTTAAACACTTATGCTGAAGCATAGTTTCCATCACATTCATGTTTGCGTTATCCATTGCTGCAAGCATCTGAAAATCTCTTGTAATTTTTTTTTTTTTAACTGCACAAGACCCTTTGAGTTAGAGAAATACTATCATACTTATTTTACAGATGGAGAATTGAAACAGAGTAAGATAAGTTGGTTGTCTAACAGGAGAGATGTGAGGAAAAAGGATGAGAGACAAAGGATGTGAAGTGAGGAATTTAAATGAGGGCATCATATGAAGGTAAACTGGCCAGGCTCTGAATTAGATGGCACATTGTTGTCCAGCTCAGTTTTTTCCTCTCATTGATTCTTCATATAAGCTGTCTAATATATCCGATCAAGTGGCATGTTCTCTGGGGTTTGCACAGATGCTGATCAATGGAATTGCATGGAATTCCATTGGAAGACTAAGAAAAAAAAAAAAGAATACAGGCTGACTAAAACACAATACACAATAAAACACAATAACCTGATTCATGAAATCACCTGGTTTTGAGAAAAGAACTTTTTTTAAACACATCTTCTGACTTTAATTTACAGTTCTGCTTGCATCACCTGTGTTTGAACTTCTGTGTGAGGTTTCTGTGTTACAGAAACTCTGCTTTATTTTGTGCTTGCAGAAAGCCAAAAATGATGAGTAATGGACTTTAACAAACCGAAGCATAAGAGGTTTCAGTTAAATATGCGTAAGAACTTCTTTACTTTGAGGGTGACAGAGCACTGGAACAGGCTGCCCAGGGGGGCTGTGGAGTCTCCTTCTCTGGAGATATTCAAAGCCCACCTGGTTGATGTCCTGTGTAATCTGGTCTGGGTGACCCTGCTTTAGCAGGATGGTTGGACTGGATGAACTCTCAAGGTCCCTTCCAACCTTTGCCATTCTGTGATTCCATGAAACCACGGGACTGAAATTTTAGCAACTAATCAGTCACATTCATAATATCAAATATTGAGTATTTGTGCATGGGTCTTTTCCTCCTCTGGATGTACAATATACCTGTACTGCCAAGAAAAGGAAATTTAGAGTAGACCAGTTACTTTCTTGATTTTTTCCATGCTTGTTTTTTAGCCTTGATTGGCTTTTTTGCTTCCATATTCTAGACAGAGCAGCCAGTGAAGGCATGCCTGAGCATCTCTGAGAGCCAGCTTAATGGAACCTCTGATATTTAATGCAGGATGAGCAATTATCTAATACAGCTCACCCAAGCAGTTGATGAAGTGTATCTATTTTTGCATGAGAAAACAGAGTCATTAGAACATGTCTTATGAAACAAGTCCTGCTATTAAATAAAAATCCTCTAGGCTGCTAAGAAGTTTTACTTTCCCAAGGATGAAATCAGGAAAATTCTATAAAGATCCTGCGCAATATCTGAACAATGAAGTATCAAAATGGTGATAATCTTCATACATTGGTGGGTTGATTTCCAGAAGTCTGACACTCCAAGAATCTTCTCCCAAGACACTATTATATTACTTCTTGATTTCTCCTCAAAAGTTTTCATTCCTTTCTGCCACTAAATGTTCTTTATTTCTCTCTATTATTTTTATTTCACCTCAGCTTCCACTCAAACAACCCACCAATGATATTAAGAAACAATGAGATAAAGTTACACTATATAATCTGCCTTAACAGATTTAACTAAGGTGATAACATAACTTTAAGTTAGTGACAGAAAAGCTTTACAATTTGCAGAAGAGCTTTGACCACTCCCATACGTGTAACAGTTTGCCTTGTGTCGTGGTTTAACCCGGCTGGCAACTCAGCACCACGCAGCCGCTCGCTCACTCCCCCCCCTCCCTCTGTGGGATGGGGGAGAAAATCGGAGAAAAGAGAAAAAAAGTAAGACCCATGGGTTGAGATAGAGACCTTTTAATAAGAAAGAATAATAATAATAGTAATAATAATAATAGTAAGAGAATATACAGAATATATATAAAACAAGTGATGCACAATGCAATTGCTCACCACCCGCTGACCGATGCCCAGCCCGTCCCGAGCAGCGATCACTCCCCCTGAGCCGCGATCACACAGCCCGAGAAGTCCTTGAGTAGTCTGAGCACTACTTGGCAACAACTGAAAACATCAGTGTGTTATCAACATTCTTCTGGTACTAAATCCAAAACACAGCACTATGCTAGCTACTGTGAAGAAAATTAACTCTATCCCAGCCGAAACCAGGACACCTTGACAAATGCAAATTCTTACACATGGGAGAGCTTAACACCCCCCCAACACCTCCCTGGTCCAAATTCAGTGCTGACCTTGTTTTGAGTGGGATGTTGAAACAGAGATTTCCAAAAGTCCATTCCAAACTGAATGACTCTGTGATTCTATAGATATAGATATTTTTTACTTGCTTTTCACTAATTGCTCATAAACCCTACTATGCAATAACATTCAGTATCCACATTTATAACTGCTTGTTGGTATTGTGAAAGAGACATATGTTGAATTGTTCTAGAAAAGCCAACATATTGAAAAGAATCACTGATATTTTGGGAAATATTTTCCAAAGTAACTACACATTTCAGCACTGATTTTATAGCAAATAAAAAGTTTTCAGACGGCTGGGCCTCTCCAGATGGTAATGCCTTCTTATGGTGACTTAAAATACTGGTAAGTTTAGAAAGTGTAAAAAGATAGAGGCAATTTTCTACTTTTACTTTGATTTTGGTTTGGGTTGGTTTTGGTTTGGTGTGTTTTTTTTTTCTCCCCATTAATGACATGATTGTATTCTAACAACTATCCTAAGGAATTATAAAAATCAAAGAAAATTAATTCATTTTGGACATCCCCTATCTCTTCTTGCAGAAATACAGAAGTAACCAGGCTATAAAAACAGGGGTGGTAAACTAACTGCAAAGCTACTCATGCAGAAGAGACTTCAAGGGACTGTGATTTATTTATAGTTAGAGTTTTCTAACTGAAAAGATCTCTTTTGCAAGAGGAGATGCCAAAAGCCCAGAAAGAAGGTTGATTTTGCATTGCAAAGCAATCCTAACTAACCTACTTAAGTTCATATTGGGTCTTGGAAGCCTGTGTTCTTCGATACGTTTGATGTAGATTATTGGGAAAAAATTAAAATCTGTGTTGAGGGGAAACTTCATCCACTTTAGACTTCTACTGAGGTCTGAAATCAGTGGGATATTTTTTATACTTCTTTATTTCACGCTGAGTAAAATTTTTACATATTTCTGACTTTCACTACAAATACTTTTGGAGTATACTTATTTCACACTACATCAGGTAGTTGTTAGAGGTACCACTGCTCTGCACAGACTGACTCCTCTTTTGTGCTAATTTAACATAATCCTGTATTTACACCACTGCCACTCTCAACAAGACAGCTCCTGTGAGTTACTTAAAGTACATTCAATTTAGCATGCCTCCAAATCCACCATAATATATGTCATTCTATTTTTAAAGTACAAGATGAAATCAGGTTATTAAATATATTACATGATAAGATATTTTCCATGTTACTTTACTCTATTTTAACATTAATGACATGAATGTTTCTGTTTCTTATTCCTAAAGAGTTTAAAGTGCTATTACAAGGGTGTTTCTAAGAAATGTAAAGAAAGTCAACATAAGGTTGTACCAAACTCAAAGGATATGCATTATGCTCTTAATTTACTCCAATTAATATAACATTTCAGATTTACAGTTAAAATAACAGGGGAAATGAGTTTGTTTATGTGAAAATTTCTTGTGTTGGGAATACAAATGCTACTGGTTTTTAGAGACATAGTTTTAATATTTGTTTGCGGTTTTCCCCAAGCATTGATTTTATAATCATTCTACTCAATCAAAAACTTCTTTACTTTGGAATGAAGGCTACAGGCATTGGCAGTTGTTTTTTATTTGTTACTGCCTCAAAGACAAAGATTTGAACATCCAGAGATCTGATATCCTGAGGAAAGAGTTCAAACATTTACAGTAACATGTCCCTGGAGAGACCCTCTAGACGAAACTTTTTAAAAAGTTTTTGCTTCCCCAGTTTGCCAATCCAGCTTGGTGCACTACTGTCAATTGGTCCTATGGAAGTCCCCTTCAGACACATTTGAGTAAAATACAGAGGTTTTTGATTAATGAGAAAAAAAATCCAACAAAAATTCAATTTGGGGAAGATAATAACTCAAAAGCAAAAAGGGGGTACAGGAAAAAGAAACCAGAAAAACATTGATGTTTACTGTACTGATTCTGAAGATTTGTCTTATCATAGTAGACACGCTACTTCCATCAGATTCAAAAACAACTTCTTAGAAGTTGGGAATAATTCAATGAACTTGGTTAAAATAGACTGGGTTTGCAGGCTTGTCTATTGTGATGTCTTATATAGATACAGAAGTGTAATTTCATCTGCTTGTTTTCTGATAAAGATTAATATGTTCTCTTGACAGCTATGTTTCCCAAATTGAAGTGTTCTGTGTTAGAAAATGTTTTTAAGCAGCACTCCTAAAACAATGGAACTTTTACAGTGACTAAATTTCATGATTTTTTTTTAATTTTTTGGTTACATCATCTTATCCATTGTAATATAAAATGCAGTGGATAAAGATGTTGTTTTGAGACTAGCTGATAATCTAGAAACTTGGCTGATGAGGGTTTGGGAGTGGGTTTTATGGTTCTGTATTTTTGGTGGGTTTTGGTTGTTGATGGTTTTTTTGAGATATTAGGACAGTTTCTCAAAATATTACAGCCTGCAAGAGTCAGCTGTGCAATTTCACACAGGTAATGGCAGTAGGCACCAGCCAAGCAAGAATCCAATTTGTAAAAGCCTTCGCTTTATCACACCACCCTAGAAGGATGCTCTATGTAGTGACTACATGAGCCATTCATTATAAATGACCCCGAGGGAAAAGTGATTAATCATACTTGCAGTTGTTAGTTTAGCAAGGTGAAGCACATTCCAGTGGACGAAGATTGCTTTACTGATGTGTATTTAGAGGCATGAATTCAGTGGCCAAAGTAGATGGGAATAAAATCTAGAGGTATGCAATTTATTTCAAGCAACTTCTTTGTTAAAGGAAGGCTGTGGAGACTTCTTTTAAAGCACCATCAAATGAACATTCTTGTTTAATATCTTTATCAATGACCTGGATGAGGGGATTGAGTGTGCCCTCAGCAAATTTGCAGACGACACCAAACTGGGTGGTAGTGTTGATCTGCTTGAGGGGAGGAGGGCTCTGCAGAGAGACCTGGACAGGCTGGATCGATGGGCTGAGGCCAACTGCATGAGGTTCAACAAGGCCAAGTGCCGGGTCCTGCACTTTGGTCACAACAACCCCATGCAGCGCTACAGGCTTGGGGAAGAGTGGCTGGAAAGCTGCCTGGTGGAAAAGGACCTGGGGGTACTGGTTGACAGCCAGCTGAATATGAGCCAGCAGTGTGCCCAGGTGGCCAAGAAGGCCAATGGCATCCTGGCCTGTATCAGGAATAGTGTGACCAGCAGGACAAGGGAAGTGATCGTGCCCCTGTACTCGGTGCTGGTGAGGCCGCCCCTCGAATACTGTGTTCAGTTTTGGGCCCCTCACTACAAGAAGGATGTTGCATTGCTGGAGCATGTCCAGAGGAGAGCAACCAAGCTGGTGAGGGGTCTGGAGCACAAGTCATACGAGGAACGGCTGAGGGAACTGGGGTTGTTTAGTCTGGAGAAGAGGAGGCTGAGGGGAGACCTGATCGCCCTCTACAGCTACCTGAAAGGAGGCTGTAGGGAGGTGGGGGTCGGGCTCTTCTCCCTGGTAACAGATGATAGGACGAGGGGGGATGGTTTGAAGCTGCGCCAGGGCAGGTTTAGGTTAGATATTAGGAAAAACTTCTTCACTGAAAGGGTTGTCAGGCTCTGGAAGGGGCTGCCCAGGGAGGTGGTAGAGTCCCCATCCTTGGAGGTATTTAAAAGAAGGATAGATGAGGTGCTTAGGGCCATGGTTTAGTGGTGGGATGTCAGGGTTAGGGTAAAGGTTGGACTCGATGATCTTAAAGGTCTTTTCCAACCAAAGCGATTCTATGATTCTATGATTCTATAACATTGGAAAAGAGTGATCTCTTCTGGCACATACATGGACTGGTCATATGGTTGATATATGCAACAAGCGTAGGATCACGCTAAACAGATGGCACACAAAACACTTCCTTTTTTGCTCTACTTCCCAAAGGAGAAAACAATTGACACACAAGATATGCCATGGCATATTGTCACAGTCTGCTCTGCATTTAGCTGTAACATTTCATAATACTGTTTCCTTGAAGTGGGATGCTGTAAAACAGAGTTGGTCTCAAAGGTCCCCCCACCAAAGTTTCTTAGGTTCCTGTTTTTCTTCTGTCTTCTTACAGCAATTTAGTAATTTTGGCCAAAGTTTTTACTGCTGTCAATTCAGATACTGCATGAGCATCATGGTTACTTTTTCCCAGAAGCCTTTTGCAGTGATTCATCACCACTCATCTCATGCAATGGAAGCATAACATGAGACACAAATCTACTTGTGTATTTAATTCTAAGTAATTCATGAGACATATATAACACCTCTGCAGCCAGGTCTTCTATTACATATAGTCACTGGAACTGTCCAGAACGGGATCTGAGCACCATGACAGTCAACTTCTGCTATCAGCTTCAGTGGGAACCGGATTTCCACCCTGTGTTTCTGGAAATGTCATATAACTTTTTTATATAGAGGAAGTGTTTTAGAGGAAAGAGTATTGATTTTGTTTCTAATCTAGCATAAGCACAATGAATGACTCAATAATATTCATAGGCACTAATACTCCATGATAATTTAAGTATTACAGCAAATAGGTTTAATCTTCCAAAGTTCCCATGAGCTTCTAAGAGAAACCACATGCTGATTTTCCCTTCCCAGGGCTATGGAGCATCATTTTAGGTGCCCGACTGTATTAGGTAATATACTGAATATTAGCCAGTTATCACACAGATTTTTTAAAAGTATCCCACAAATATTTTTTTACCAAAGTAATTTTTCCTCTAGTCTCTTTAACAAATGAACAGTTTATACAGTTTTATCAAAAAGAAAATACCACGATCCTCCCAGTCCCTGTTTCCTTACAACTGAGCATTTCTATCTGTGCGGGTCCTGCCTGAAGTCTTGTACACTGAGGTTCTGTATTTCACTATCACCTATTGAATACCTTCATCTACATTCCCACCTCATTGAAAACTAATGTGTTTGTTATTTATAGCGTATGCTTGTCTTACTGCATTAAAATATTATTGTTATTATTAATCCCTTCATCGTGCAATAGTAATATGTGATACATCAAAGTCCTGTTACCAGTCTGCAGTTGTAACTCCCTGAAGTGCTGCCTCTTACCACTGATGAAAGTCCTGCATTAAATTTTCTTCTAGTAAGATCCTTGAAGTCATTAGTTTGACTAAAGAGTGCTGCAAATGACCAATGAAGAGATTTTTCTGTTTTAATCCCAGTCATCAATCTCTTATCTATAAGTAGGCAGCTTTTCTATTTTCATTGTAAGACAGTTTAGTGTTACAAATACACAGGACAAGAACTGAGTGGATTTTTTTTTCCCTTTGCATTAAAGCACTTCTGAATGCACAATGAGTTTATTTGTTAAAATTCTGATTTTGTAATTTCAGTGAAAGGGGTAGATTGGTTTTGGAGAAAGACACTAGTAAGAGGATTTCAAGATATTATGTACATGAACTTAGTCATACCATATATTGTCTCTCTGAGGTATTTTAAGTTTTTTCCTAATTAAAAATTGAGACAGAAATGGATTTTTCTCCACAATTTCTGTCTGATTTTTTCTAGTTAGACTAGGAGGTCTTTGTGAGTTGGAGCTCATTATTACGTCTAGGTATTTTAGGCCTCTTATCTCCATTGGGACCCTTACAGATTGTCTTGATATAAATAATTATATTAATAATACAAAACCAGAGAGAAAATGCTTGATCGCTTAAAATGCAACATGTGACAGTGAAATTGATGCAGTTTTATCATTATCTGGCTAGTGTCTGTAGAAATGCATGATTAAAGCCAATTAATAGAAATGGTAATCTTGGATGTCTTTCATGTCATCAAAGCAAAGTCAGCATAACTGAAGAATAAATTTTAATAATTTTACAAAAAATACATATTGAAAGTCATCAGAAATAGGATTAAGACATGGCTAAAGAACATCAAAACAGCCATTTAAACATCAAATTCAAACTTCTTGCCTTTGCTTTTAAGGTCCTGCATAGCTTATTCAACTTATTAAAGAGAGGGATGAAAGGTGACCTGATCACTTTGTTGAAGTACATCAATAATTATACCTCTTTTGGGGAAGTTCTTCTTGACAAATGCCTAAGAAAACCATTCCTGAAAGTAAAAGCCAGAAAATTAAAATCTGAGGTATTTTGCCTCAGTAAAGTGAAGTTTTGTGGAGTGGGAGAATTAAAATACTTAAAATTTAGCCAAGATGACTTGAGATGGAAGCCTGACCATCCTATTTTTTTTCTACAAAATATCAAAAGCAAATGTTGCACCTTTCTTCAAAAAAGGTTGAAGAGACAATGCAGGGAATCACAAACTGGTCAGCCTCGTCCCAGTCCCTGGGAGAACCATGGAGGTGAGTCCTCCTGGAACACATTTCCATGTACATGAAGGAGGTGATCCAGAACAATCAGCATAGATTTGCCAAGGATAGCTCACAGTTGACCCAACTGATTGCCTTCTATGCCAAGAATAGCTGGATCTGTTGGTGAGGAGAGAGCAGCGGCTGTCATTTGCTCTGTCTTCAGTGAGGCTTTTGGCCCTGTCGCCTTCCTTGGAGGGTTTCAAGTCTCTTTCTGAGCAATCTGGCTTGAATTCAGGGTTGACCATGATTTGAAGAGGAGATTGGACTAGAGGCCTCCTGAGCTCCCTTCCAGCCTGACCTATCCTGTGATCCTCAGAAGTATCTTGTTCCACAAGAGGATGGAGATCTAACATGGGCTGAATCACCCTTCTTCAATGTCTGTAAAGACAGTCACTACAATCTTAATTTAAGGGTGCTCAAAGTAGTGCCTAAAATTAGGTGGGATGTACCCAGACAAATTGAGGTAACATAGTTATCACTATCTGGAGTCCCTAAGAATGGATTAGAGTATGTTATGCTTTTCTCCAGCTACTAGTAAATTTTCTATAGTTTATGAGGCCTCAGGGTCAAGCTAAACTGTGATGTGTGATCATTCGGGACTTTGTAATTAGAACTCCTTTTGTGCATGGCTACCTATGGACAAGGATTTCTGGGTTACTTTTAAAGCACTGATGCAACTCACAGATCCGTTCTAGTTCAAGTCTCACAGGGTGGAGAATGACCACGAGGGAAGACTTAAAAATAGGCCAGTGGAAAAAAATTCGCTTTCCCAGATTTATTTCCATATTAGAGGTGTAACACTATGTACTAAACAATGTTAAGCACAGATAAAATGTACTGATTATTACTGGGATTGTATTTTCCAGTATCTTGTTGCTTTTTTAAACAGACATGAAAGAAGTTATGGAGACAACATCAGGAAAAAACCACACAAATCTTATCATCAAAATGTCTTGTGGGTCTGCCATTTCGATCTACCTTTGTTCTTTCATAACACAGGACAGTCATATCAGATTAGGATTTTTCATCACTGTATGATCTGCACCACAATTACCTTGTTACACAAACATCACCAGGACTCTTGGTGCCTTAGGCAAGAATCCTTCGTGCTGTGTCTTTGTGCCTTATCATAAATTATACTCATTAAGAGTGTATGAATAATGGTGGCTTGCAGCGATGACGAAGACCCAGGTGATTTTACATTTCATTTAAAACCTTGTTGTGTGGAAACCTACGTCCTGCTGGACATCCAAATTCCTAATGAATCATATTAAATAGTTTATTTTTCAGTTTGTAGCTGTTCCTAACACTGATGCCTGTTTAACAAATCCTTCCCCAATGTATTAGAAGCATAAGCCATGAAAAGTTCTGGTCATGCAGCTGAAAGCGAAGCAGCAAGAAAAGCAGCAGTAGCTGAGCCTGGGACTCAGGAGTTTTGAGCATTTTCTTCTAGTCTCTATGCTATTAATCTCAGGCAAGTCATTTTGTCTTTGTGTTCCCACTGGTCCTCCCCTCCGGAGAGTGAACTACTTAATGAGATATTGGGACCCTAAATTCAGAGAGGACTTCTGTAATACAATATTATATACTCCTGATTTACAGTTTCCTAGACAACAACCTGCTGAGGGGGAGAAAAAGAAAAAGAAAACAACCCAGCCAATCAAACAACTTCCCCCCCCCCCCAAAAAAAATACCCCAAACAACAACCAGGATTTCCAAGTATTAAGAACTTATTTCTTGCAAATGTTTCTGTCTTATCTTGACAATTCAGATATCATGATCAACTGCAGGATGGATTAGACAACAATGTTTCTGTCTTATCTTGACAATTCAGATATCCATATGCAGGATGGATTAGACAAAAACCATATAGTTTTTCTGCATCTCAGTGTACATATTCAGTTTTGAATACAGAACTGCAGCTTGATTTTATATGTTCTTTGTATCATCTTCCCAGTATAATGTTAAATTCCAGTATCAAAATAAATATATACATAGTAAAAAGTAGAGTTTACTTAGCTGTTTCATAGAATGTTATTGGACTAGATTCTTGCTTTTAAATCCAGAAATATTATTTACATTTACATAAAGTTATTTACGAAAAAAGAAACACGGCATTTATAAAACACACTATTCAAACTAGAATAGATTCTGGACAAATCTCAATCATCCAGACTGGTATCCAGCCAGATACATTTTCTGATTTCACAATATTTAAAGAGACCAGACTTGTCTCTAAAAATCCTGTCAGACAGGATTTTTCAGGTTAGCTAGAGAGGCAGGAAATATGGGTTATATGACAACTTCTACAAAGGCAGAGAAAGCATGATTTAGAGTTCAGGAGCATCTATCTCAAATGGGATACTCATTATCCACCTTGTCAAACTGAGGTGCAAAGGACCATCTTGGCCTCTTTATGATGACTGCAGTCCTGGCAAGCTGGGACAGAGCCACTGTCTCAGAGAGCTCTGTCCCAAATTTGACTGTGAAGCTTTAGTAGACCATCACGCTATCCAAATGAGGTTTGCATCTACACATCAACTATCCTTGTTTCTTTAAAATTAGTGGAAATAAATTTACTGAATAAAGTTGGTATTTTCTCTTTTCCAAAGTATGTAATTCCATTTTGCACTGTAAACATTATTTCATATATATTGATTGATATACTTGTTTGCCATTGCTTTTCATTGGTTAGACTCAGCACTCATCAGCTGCACCTTGCAAATTTTAGGTCAGATACCACTAACAACTATTCTTCTTTTCACTCGTATTTGTGGATGTGACAAAGCAGCAGCAGAATATCAAATATATTTCCACTGTTAACAGATTTACAAATGCACACACAGCACTGAACTTGTCTCTTCTGAATTGCCACTGATTTATCACATTATTTTCCTTCCTGAATGTAGTGTGTAGGGTAAGCAACTGCTTTATAAAGCCATCCTGAGTATCAGAAGGTTGTGTGTCATAACATTGACTTGATCCTTCCTTAATGTTGCTTTTTTAGCAGGTTAAACTAATATGTCTCATCACCATCCCTAATCTAGTTTGGATCATCCATGAAACCTGTTCACAGATGCTTGCAGATATATTAGAAAATCACCTCATTCCATTTATAAATAAAACCTCAGCAGATATATCTTAACTTAAGATATAGCCATTTTTTGCTAGCAAAAGCATTCCAAAGCTGGTTGAGAGAACTACTGTGATACCTAGGTTATGGGAGTAGAATTCATTGTGTTTATAAAGAAGGTGGCGTCAGATTCCACAGAGAGGTGCACAGTGAAAGGGTAAGGGGCAATGTTGGCAAGTTGAAACAAGAGAAATTTCAGCTAGCTGTAAGGAAAAAATTGTTCACAATGAGAGTGATGAAACACTGGAAAAGGTTGCCCAGGTCAGATGTGATATCTCCATCCCTGAAGATATGCAAAATTCACCTAGGCAAGACATTGAGCAATGAGATCTATCTTTGAAGTTAGTCCTGAGCTGAGAAGAGCTTTGGAACAGGTGATCTCCAAAAGTCCCTGCCCACTTAAATTTTTGAAATCAGGTGCCTGTGTTTCTATTTACTAATCTGGGAAATACCTACCCTAAAATTTTATTGTTTTGAACTGTTAACAATGAAACTGTTCAAAGCATTTACTGAAGGGAAAAAAGCTTAACAAATGGCTGGCAAACATTAGTAATAGGTGGGGATGTAGAATATATTTTAGTGATTAAATATATAGGATGAAAATAAGTTAAAAACAATCAGAAAATTGGACTTGGATGGTCCAAGGTTAATACCAGAAAACTAGAACTCATCATGATCACAAAAGTAATTCCATCTGTTTCTGAGAAATATCACAGAAGGCTAGAAAAGTCCTAAGTCTCACCATAGAAATAGTTTCAAATCTTAATGTTTTCTTTTTATGCAAATATTTTCTAATATTTTAAGCTGAAATACTACCAGTGGTGTTTGAAAAATGTTAATTTTACTCTTTTCAGCGTACATATGGTATATTGCTATAGTATGACATTCAAAATTGCTTTACAGAGGTTAAGCCACCTGAAGAGAACACGACCAATAATCCTTTACAAAGAATGAGCAAATAAATATAATTCTTGAAAGTCAATGCATTTTGAGAGACCGTGCAAGTTTCTGTTCTAACATGAACTTACAAATGCCTAAAGAAAGATGTACAAAGCTGATAATATTCAAATAGAAACTAAGAGAAACTGAAAGTGTGTGAATATACCAACATGAGTAAAAATAGCAAATCACCATGTCCTGTTTTTGAGCAGTTCTAACAGAATAAAGTATTCAGAATCATCCTATTTATCTGAGGTGTCATTGAGGAAGCAGACATCAGAGGTGGAATGAATCAACCTCTGGAGATGCTCCTCTAACCCCACTAGCTACGAAAAGAGCTTACTCCTCACCAGATTTCCATGTTAGCTGAGATGAATTGAGGCTTAACTTATCATATGGCATAGCCTTTTTCTAGTTCAAGAACTGAAATGAGCAGAACCAGCATAAAGCAACTCTACAAATACTAACAGGATAAAAGCTGAAATGGTTACAGGGTTCCACAAAAATTATTGGCAGGAGCCCTACCATATTTTTTAACAGAATTATACCATAAAAACTACTTGAGTACAACTATAACAAAAATGTGAGACACAGCAAGGACTAGAACTTCTACCTGACCCTTTATCTAAGTACATACCTATGGGTGTATCTCCACCAGTAAATGCAGTGTACCAAGGGACATTCTCCACTACGGAGGGCAAGTCCCACACCCCACTTCTCCATTGTGGTATGCAAGAAATGCAAAAGCCAAGTGGGCAGTAACCGCAAGGCCAAGAAGAGGAGGAGCAAGAGGGCATCACCATGACCACACAGTGATTGGCAGGACTGGAATGTGGCCTTGCTATAAAACTTAGAGCTCGAAATTAAACTGCGTCACTTGGAGCATCCATACTGTGTATGCTGTGTTTCCTTGACCCGCAGACGGCAGGGTGTCTGCGTGATCCTTCGGCTAGCCTTAAAGTTGATACAGGAACCAACACTCCGTGCAGCTGAATTCTTTTCTTTCTTAAAATAGGATGATTTCTACCACGCTGCCAGCTGAGAGCAGCCTGTGGTTTGTGATATTTTTCAGACCATGGTGGACATTTAGCGGGAGCACACGACGCACAACAAAGCATATACCAAAGCCCAGGCCCTTTCTAGCTTAGTAATACTGATGAATCACAAAATCCAGTTTGACAGCAAGTCTTGTGTAGGGCTTGTAGAATTGGGATGATGCACTGCCACAGATTTCTCTAAATTATGCTGGATGAAATCAAGGTTAAGCAAGATGATCTGTGGCATCTAGTTTTGGACACCTTCCTAATCAGGTCCTAGATGTTGTTCAACTAGATTGCAAGGTGTAAGGACTTATAAATACCACTTTTTCAAAGGAACTTTCTTATTGTGTTTTTTGCAGCATTTTCTGTTCCTTCCTAAAGTCTTTTGTAAGCTGTTTTCCAGAGGAATAAATTCCTCCTATACAGGTACCACAGCTGCACTGGGACCTCCTCCACTTTATAGGCAGGTGAACACAATGTAGGCTGGAGAAGGAGAGACCAAGCCAATAACACTACATTATTCACTGCTTGATTTGATTTCTGGTCAGTGGTATGATTTCCCCAAAATGAACTGTGGCGTTTTCTACAGCTGCCTCCTCAGCATATAAAATAGGATTCTGCTAACCTGGGACTGCCACAAGGGAAAATGTTTGTGAGCTCTAGCTCTATACACAATGTAAGAAAAAAAATTCAATTCAACTATGTGATACAGTTCAATCATAATGATTCCCTTTTAGGAAAAACAGAAAGAGCAATGTGCTTAAAAATGCATAGTGAGGACTCATTCTTGTTATCATTCAATAATTTGGTATAAACATAATCCTTTCTCAGTATGAGTTTAAGATTACAATCTTATTTTGTACAGATGCTGAACTTAATAGAAAAAAGGTTAAAACCAGCATCTTCCTAATGGCATTTCATGTATATGTTTTAATAGAGCCACCTGTGCTACCTTCCTTTTTCACTACAATTTATTTTTTAACGTGCACATAATTTTATTCCCTTGATTTGGTTGACTGCCTTTATCCATTATTCCACTAGCGAAAGAGCTCTAAAAAGGCGAATAAAACAATAGAAATTTCAAATAAAAATGCTCCCTAATTGAGGCAATTTCATAAGAGTAGATCTATGTTTTTTGAATAGCATGTTGCCCCTGCTTTGTTTCCCTGGCATTCATTCACTACAGAGTAAATTTTTCACAGCAAAGACACATAATGCTATTGTATGCACACATTTTGTCAAGAATCCATAGGCAAGCTGATTTGATGGTCTCTCTTTATAAATCTGTTAAACTTTTTTGAATTAACATCTTGTGATGAGAGATACCTCAAGTTATGCATGCAAGAGCAGCTTAAAATAACTATTTTTGTACACTGGTATGATAACATACAGTATTGTATAATAAACTGCAGAAACAACTTGGTGAATACCTGTGAAGTTTCTAATTTACTGTTAATTATTTCACTTGCTCGGCTGTTTAAAATTTGTTTCTGTTGAATAATAACAACCTGATGGTCTATATTTTACTTTCCTTTACATCAACACACAACAAAACACGCTAAAACCAATATAGTGATAAATGGTTAAATCCCTCGGTGCTAACTCCAATACAAAATGTCTATTGGAGATAATAGAAATAGTTTCAGTGTAATAAATAAATACATTAATAGTCTGCAAATTTTGTCAACTTTAAAGCAGAATGACCCAGCTACTGCTGAATGGACAGAAAGCTTTCCTTTGACTTGGATGGAAGACAACCTGGTGTTGAAAAACACCCTGACACCTTGACAACATCCCTAAAACCCATCAGATTTGGAATTCTGTGTATGTACCATAGCGCTGACACCACATATATTTCTGCCAGTACAGAGTATGAGTTTTAGGAATGACGGATGAACTGCACCGCTGAGAGAAGTTATACAGCCTCATTTCCAACATGTTCGGAGACACGTTCAGTTGACCTAAAACTGAGGTATGTTGCAAAGGAAGAAGGTAAAAGCTAAACCATTTTCCTCTTGTGTGGACGCTCATTTGCAAGGGTAAAGGTTTGCTTTTGAAACCATGATTGAACGTTATGCTGGTATTACACTGAATTGAATCAATGCTTGATTTAAATTGAATGTTATGATGGTATTAAAAAAACCAATTCAAGAATAACAAACATTCAAACATAACAAGTTGAAAATATTAAACTATAATAACTTAAACCAAAAGGACTTACCAATCTATCAGTAATATTTTAACGCCAGTTTTCTTAACAGCAATTGGAGCCTGGGGAAAGAGGAAGCAAAGAGATTTGTCTCAGTTGCTTTATACAGCAAGGTAGGAGCCAGAGGAGGGTTCCAGTGAATCAAATGCCTCAGGTCAGTGGAGTCACCTCCAGCCCATCAATGCGGCTTCCCGAGTCCTCTGTGATGACACAGAGAAGATTTTAAACGCTATCAGACTAAAATGTCAATTATTTGTAAACACAGTGGCCAAATAAGCTTCTTCAAACCCGTTATTTTAGAGTATAAAGGCTGTTAAATTCGAAGATGAAATTTCTATATACGGGGAGGGAGGTTAAGCAACTGTCACTAAAATCTTTATGATACTTTAAACAGTGGCAACAGTAAAAAATGGCACTCACACAATGTAATCTCAGCTCCGTTTTCCTTTAATACTACTCACTGCATCAGGCTGTACTCTGTGTAGAGAGGCTTAATACCTTATCTGAAGAAATCCCATTCAGTCTCCTTCACAAGCAGATAATGATGGGAAATATTCCTAACAGCATTAGTCAGCCACAAACACTGGTAAGTACTATGGGATTTTATTCCAAAATCATTTTATGCTTCTGTGGTTCAGAACTTTAATGAATTAGATTGCATTTCTAGTAGGAGGCTCTATGGGATAAGAATGCCAAATAAATATCTACTCAGACTGTATGTTTTCAAACTCTTTACAAATTCTTTCCTTCAAACAAGCTGATCACATCATAAAAACAGACAGATAAACATAACAAATTCATGTAAATAATAAGTTTTTTCTGGCTACTTACCAACATAAGAGCCAAAATTTAATTAATTTTTACTAGTGATGGCTTATTCTAATCAGGATCAGAGACACTAAATTTAAGGACAACATCAGTTTGAGGAGGTTTTTATGTTCCTGCTTGGTTTATTCCTACTATCCATTATGTTTTGATTTCAAAACCTACTCTGAAGCTGCATCTGCATACGAGATGGTTGTAGTTGTGTGTTGTTATTAATCTGAATCTCTCTGCAACTCACACCAAGAAATTATCTCAATTTTTACCCCCACTACATAGTTATTTACAAAGAAAACTACTATTTTCAGCATGGCTAACCACATGCTGAAACCAATGGGGAAAGAGTAGCATCAAACAGAGGAAAGAAACATCTAACAGAACAGAACAGCTTTAAATGGAGGCATGAAAGGCAGAAAGATAGAACTTACACAAAGATTAAGACAAGTAAATAGCATTGATGGACAGCTGGTTCATGTTGTGGAATATTTCCCAAAAGGCAGCTGACCAGCCATGTGGAATTTTCAAAAGCGGGGCAGAAAAAAACAATATAAGGTTTCATTAACAGTCTTGTTCCCCAAAACGTGGCCTAAATGTACAGAGAGTGTTTTCTGTCTCTGACTTTTTTCATCTATTATGAATGTAATTGGGGCTAACAAATAGAAATTATTTTGAGTGGTAGAATTAGCTCCTGCTGTTAGATCATGAAGTGTCTATGTTTAGGTGGCTATCCGGTAAACCCATGGAAAGGGCGGTTTCTGAAGTACCTCATAATTATTATCATAATTAAATGCAACTCAAAAGAAACACGATATGAATCCCCACCATTTTGCCTTTTCTTTCAGCTTCTGTATTTTATCGAGCAATTAGCTGTAGGTAGCAACTGTTATCCTGTCTATTCATATGGACATATTTTACCAGTAAACCATAAGCATTACTGAGATACTCAAGTCAAACTTTGCCACCTCTTTTACCTTCCTCTGTGAAAGCAAATGTTGGTATTTCACCAAGAATGATGAAACCTGTGTTCTTCCTCTAAATTTACAATTACTAAAATAGTCTCTGTTAAAGCCAAATAAGATTTAGGACTGATTTATATATTGATGACACCTGAGTTGCTTTGATAAAATAGCAGCCACATCAAAAATGTGTTATGAAGAAGGTCCAAATAGAGGAAGTGGCATTTGACCCATTGCAATGATAAGGAACTACCCAGCCGGCTGGAGGGAGCACAGTTAAGATTAATAAATCACAAAGAAGGACATTTTGGGGGAGTCTGCTATGTGCAAGAGTGTCTGTTGAAAAAGCAGGAGAACCATACCAAGCCCAAATGGTGCTCAGAGTCATGCAGCAATACTAGTTCTGCTTCAAAATCCATATTGTTGTATAAGCAGCACCACAGCTCAAGTTAATTAGCCACACATGAGAAACATTTAAATTAAGAAAATGAGTATTTTACAGTTAGAATATGCTGTATTTCAGTTTGCCCATACAACCTTGAACCAGTCTCCTTGTGCATACATGTTATGAAAGTCCTTAATTACACTACCTGAGCCTCATTCAATTCACAGAAGAAACAACAAGGGTAAGGAAGCACAATTACTTTTGTATAGGCAGCTTATTTCTTCATAAACTGTTTGTTGATGTTTTCAGATCACTCCTTCAGCACATCGCTATGCAGACACAACAACACATGATCTGATCATCTGCTTATTCTGAAATTCCAAGAAATTTTTGTCATGGTGGGAAAGCTCTGAGTAGTCATTCACTTCTTAAACTATGTGATCCAGATTATCCACTTGCAATTGGAGGACCACAGGGCTGGGATTCATTTCGCCTACCTTCAGCCACATGAAACTTAGGCTCTTAGTCCAAATCAGTCTTCTAATTTCTTTCTATAAGCAATGGAGAGATACAATCACTTCCAGATTAACTCAATCTTAAAATAGACAACTAAGATTAATGAAGAACTGTTTGAACAATCCTGTGTCACTTTACTGACCTCATGACTGGCTTGGACAAGACCTCTAACATTTATATGGTTAATAAACCAAGACTGATTCTACCTCAAAATACACAGATCTCACTTTCCTTCCATTTTCTGCCATGTGTTCATATGGGAGCATTAAGTGTCCCGATGAAAATAAATTGCAGGCATTTTCATAAGGATAGTGTTATAGATGTGCTCATAGAACCATGCAGGAAAAGTGAGGAAGTCCTGGTCCATTTGTCAGCAAGGGACATGGCTATTCCACTCTCACAGTTATTTGGTGTTAGAATTAAGACCCAATAATCATCTCTGCTGAACAGAATACGTAATTATTACTAATCAGGCAGTCAATGATCCTGATGTGAGCCTATAGCAGGCTCCCCATGCTATAGAAGCACACATACGTAAAACTAAAATGCAAGGGTATCAATGCATAATAAGTAAAAGGAGGGTTTCTGCGTGTTACTTCTAATATACATAAGTAATTGGCAGCCCATTACTAGCTAATTAGGAATAATGACAAACTGTTTAACAAAAACAAACCTCGGATTTCAGAGGGGGGAAAAAACATGTCTAGCTGTGAATTTTGCGAAAACCTCAGTTGGTTTCCAAAGATACAGGTCAAAAATCATGCCAATTAAATCAGGCTACCCATGCATAAGCTCAGTCCCATGCCACCAAGCTGCTTCACAGGGCAGTAGAGTTGGCAGCTGTGGCACTGCCACTGCCCAGCAGCCCTCAGGAGAGGCCAGTATAGCTACAGGGACAGACTTCCAACATTTTGCCACATCCAAGAAGGTACCTTCAGTATGACCGTTTTGACAAAACTGCACCTAAGTAATGCAAAAGCTATTTCTTAGAGACCTTAGAGTCATATACTGGCAATAACCAAAGTGGCATTCAAGAAACTTTTGCATTAAGTCTCCATTAAAAAGTGAAAATTATATAGTGTAGGAATGTGTCTGACCAAACCCTGGTATTGCATTGAATGTATGACGTGGCATAGACAGTGGGGTTTTCAGTCTTTTGAAGCGTATTGCAAGGTTTGGTGTGATTTACTTAATCATCAGCAGGCCTTGTTCTTCAAATCAAAACATTGGCCTAGAAACAACCCATCCAGAAAGGTGTAAAAGAAGGAAATGATAAAATGTATGTTATTTGCATTTACTAATACAGGAGTAACATATTTTAAATTGAGGAGGTTTGAAGACTACAGCAAGAATGAGGAAATGCAAAATGAAAATCAGCTGACCACAGCAGGTATGATAAAATATATGACTTGATGAAAAAAATTACTTCTGCTTAGCACCTATGAGCTCATAAGGAATAGCTTATGTAAACAGCAGAGTGGAAGAAAAAAGTGAAATAACATATTCTGACCTATCATTAAGAAACAGCACCTTATCAAGGCACAACACAGGAGTCTAAGAACACAGAAATTCAGATTTTCTTAAGCCAAGTCACATGTCACATCTGATCAAATCTCACTTAGAGCTTTGCTTATGTGTTGGTAGGCAAATATTTTGAAACACATATCTCCAAGCAGAGATTCCCCTCCCCTTCTCCACTGAACCGGTGAGTGGGAAGAAATTGCCCCCCTGGCACTGGGGCTGATAATGGAGTGGCAGCAGCCCCTGGTTGACACAGAGGAGATGTAACAGCCACTTCTGCAATGTGCTATGACACATACAGTGGGGTTTATCTCCTGTAGCTTTTGATGTCCTCAGAGAAGACACCTGCATTTGGGGTAAGCACCTGGGCTTCCTTCACTGGCAGTGGAGAGAAACAGGCACTTTCAGAGCTTGACTACTTGATCCTTAAATAGACGTTTGTCATCTTGGGCTTATATAGAACTGTCCCCACTTTTTTGAATCTCTCTACCACATTTCCCAATCTAGAAGAGCAGCTGCAGCAAAGCAGCAGATGCAAACAGATGCAGACTGCTAAAAGCTTGTGACTGTCTTTTTTTTTTTTCCCCACAAAAAACCACCCTAGTTTTTTATCCTCAGAACATTTCTTTCAAATATTTTGAAACACATATCTCCAAGCAGAGATTCCCCTCCCCTTCTCCACTGAACCGGTGAGTGGGAAGAAATTGCCCCCCTGGCACTGGGGCTGATAATGGAGTGGCAGCAGCCCCTGGTTGACACAGAGGAGATGTAACAGCCACTTCTGCAATGTGCTATGACACATACAGTGGGGTTTATCTCCTGTAGCTTTTGATGTCCTCAGAGAAGACACCTGCATTTGGGGTAAGCACCTGGGCTTCCTTCACTGGCAGTGGAGAGAAACAGGCACTTTCAGAGCTTGACTACTTGATCCTTAAATAGACGTTTGTCATCTTGGGCTTATATAGAACTGTCCCCACTTTTTTGAATCTCTCTACCACATTTCCCAATCTAGAAGAGCAGCTGCAGCAAAGCAGCAGATGCAAACAGATGCAGACTGCTAAAAGCTTGTGACTGTCTTTTTTTTTTTCCCCACAAAAAACCACCCTAGTTTTTTATCCTCAGAAACATTTCTTTTTTTCAGCCCTTAATTCAGTATTAAACTGTGATCCTACAGCAGGCACTAATATGTTTTTTTGTGACAGCCTCTTCAGCAAAAGTAACTCTCATTATCAAAAACATTTTTAAAGGACTTGAAAGAGAGCTTCATATTGAATTTTCATCCTTTTGCTGGTTGTTTCATTAGACCTTTAGTTCTTTCATGCACTAAATCTGCTTCTGTGCCTTGAAGCAGTGATGTTATCTTGCCAATGGAAGTGTTGCTTGCAAGTTTTTCCTTCTTCTTTTACAACTGTTCAAGGAAAAGATACAAATAGCTTAAAAAGAAAATGTTTACTCAGCAGTAAGGTCTAGTTTATGTAGTGGGGTTTTTTTTGAGCTAGATTAATTTTCCAACCTGGGGATTTCTGGAGGTTGCTTCTTATGGCTGTATAAACTTTTAAACAGATGCATTTGCAACTTTGATGGCTTTGATTTTTTATTATTATTATTTATTTTTTTTCTCTGGGTGATGCTTTGGGATATGTCTAACAGATATTTTATGTTTTTCACACAGGCTTGCCAGTGCTGGGTGTACCATATCCTTGTTTCCAGTGGTGGGTAACTCAGTGCAGGGCCCTGAGGATCCCAGGATTTGTCTCACTCTGTAAGCCCTCATGCACTGTCTCTGGAGCTTGCTTATTTTATTGTAAGAAATA
>NW_009259435.1:754279-786644 GCF_000687185.1 Egretta garzetta | reverse complement strand
GAAATATACATACCCATCTTTTTCCTTCTGTAAGAGGATTATTTATTTTTATTGGCCTAATCATCCTCCTCTTCATTATCAGGGTACCTGGAGGTTTTTGCTGAAACGTCTGTGCGTAACCGGTTTACAGCCAGAAGATAAGAAAAAAATTCTTACCCTGAATACTTTGCAGCCTTCTAAGAAAGAGCAGGGGAGGAATTGGAGGGAACAGGAGGCCTGAGGCATGTTTCAACTGAAGATCCAGTGTAGCACAGGAAGACGTAAACTTGCTTTAAACAAGCTGTCTCATGTACCAGAGCGGTCTGGCCACAAGCACTAGAGAGGACCATAGCCTAATTTTTGAGAAGCAAAGCAAATTAGCCCATGTGTTGCTCACTGATTCCTTGGCTCAGCTGTTTCCAGTACGTGAGCTGGGGACAGGTATCGATGTGCAGCATTGCAGCACCAGCCAAGCTTACTGCCAATAGAAAAAATCATATAATCCCAACGCAGCTAGGAAGAAAACCTAATGCTGCATCCCATTCCCTTATTGGCAAATGTTCCCAAGGAACCATCAAGCTGCAGGGATTTGAAGAACAAATGAAATTAATATGTTAAATGCCTTTGCCCTCAGGGTTCTCTAGGGCCTGACCCTGCAATGAGCTCCGCATGGTTCCCCCTTGCTTACAGGAATCAAGCCGCGGCAGCGAGTGCTTTCAGCAGGCAAAGCACAGGGCTAATTTATTCTAAAGGTACCCATCTGCCAAACAGCTGTTTGAAGTTAAAAAAACCGGGAGAAAGCCAGGCAGCTTTTGCCAATCTTTGCTGTTGCAGTTTTAAGAAATGAGTTTCTGGGCAGCTCTAGAACTACACTGAACTGTTGTTTTCTCTCTAACTGCTGTAATTGGTAAGCCTCCCCATTACTTCTGGACCTTTAGTTGTTACTTCTTGATTAACAAATAAAGAGGGGAAAAAAAAGTGTTTTCTATTTCAAGGTTAAAGCCAGTTTTGTATGTTTAAAACGTTATGAAATGCGTTCAACATCACTGATTAGCTGTTGTCTCTCAGAACACAGCCCCTACTTCATCAGTGCACAGGCATAATAATGTGTTTCTTTCGCACCTTGTCTTTCAAGAGAATATTTGAAAAATAGATGGCGGATTCATAAGTTTTAAGTCTGAAACAGGCTATTAAACCATTATGTCTAAATGCCACAGTTTCACCCAGTAAGCTTGTATGGAGCCCCATTAATTGTGTTTAGCAAATCCTTATACCAGAAAGGCATCCGTTCTTGATTTAAAAACAGCAAGATGGAATTTGCCACCTATCTCAACACTTTCTTTTTTAGTGCCCTATGGCAGTCACCTGTAAATGTGTTCAACTAAATTCCAGTTCTACCTTGTGCAACATCATCTTCTGTCCATTGTTTCCTTTTAATACATCTCAAGTACACTGCATTGCCAATGAGTTAAAAGTTTAATGTGAAGACTGTAAGTAACTTTCCTCTCCCCAGTTTCATAAACACACTAAAAACAGGACTATGGAAATGTTGATGGTTTTCCTTTATAATTCCTGAAGTTATTACTTGGAGTTGCTTTTTTCCCCAAAAGTTGTTCAAAATTTCTCCTTTATAATTCCACTCTTGAGAAAACGAAAGCTGCTAATAGCAGAGGTTCCTATAGAAAAGCCACACAGGGAAGAATTCTTATGAGATTCCTGAAGCATTACTAGCAGAACCAGTGGGAAATCTTTATTATCTCTCTGTACTTTCTACTGTATCCTCCCATTCAAGCTTAGGAAAAAAAACAACCCACCTTTAAAACAATCTCCTTTACTTATGTAAAGTCAATAGCTTATATTATGATAATATTAGCATGTTTACTCATTGATTATTCACAGTATTCATGAATAGAGCCCAGGGGTCACTTCTGAGAACAGCGGTGCAGTGTTTTTAATTTTCTATCACAGATGGTACAAAGCTTCTCTTGCTAAAGAGCCTTTATCTAGGTACACGAGACAAAACTGAGAGAGAGATGTGTTATCTATATTTTAGAAGAATGGCCGATGAGGGGAATAAGCACCTCACCCACTTCACACTGAAGCAGAGCAAGTGACTTTTTTTCTGTTCTGCCCCATTGCTGTAGTATTTGAGCACTTTGCAATCTTCAGATATGATTTTGTATCTACTCAGTTCATGTGCTTCGTGGAGATGTACAGTTGTCTTCATTTTTTACAGAGAAAGAGGGAGAAAGCAAAAGCAAGGGAGCGAAAGTCAGGACCAGTTATCTGAACAAGAAGCTACATTATGAGATGTAAATTTATGGTGAGTTTCTATAATGACCTTAAAAAAAACGTTGCTGAGCTTCTCCATGGTATTAACTGCTGCTCTTTGTAATATACCACACAAGACCGGAATAAATATCTTTTCATTTGCTTTGCATTACACCCACTGTTAAAAACTTGCAGTAGTATTACAAATATTTTTCAGTTTCTTCATTTGTAGCTAAATTCATAAATCTCAGTAACTATAAATGTATCTCAAGGTCAGAGTGACTACAATAACCCATTCGTTTTGTTTTCCTTTCACTAAATCCATTATCTGAACAAATCATTAGGTGACCTTTTTAGTTACAGCAATTCAATAAAACTTACATTAGATGGAGTTTCAGGAACATTAGTCTAATGTGCTTTAAAAGATCACCTTCTCTGAGCAATATAATAAGTTTGTGTGAAAAGCATAAAGCATGTAATATGTAATAAAATCCAGCCTTTAATGAACCATCTAGAAAAACTGACTTGTGTTCTAATCCAACAGAAAACCTCCCTTAATTAATGGATAAGAAGCCAACAGTAACTGCTGAATGTTACTTTTGATTATAGATTCAGCTTGTTTTTCTTTTTTAAATGTGTGCTCCTGATTTATGCTGCTCAAGAAATTACAGTTTAAATGACCTTGGTTGCAGGAGTAATATGCTATGAAAAGCCATACTTAGAGCTAATTAAAAGGGCTCTCTGATTATCAGTTAGTACCAATTGCACAAAGATACTGCATAATTTTCCAAAGTGGTAGTCAGGATTGTAAATTTAATAAACTGGCTTAGATGTTTGACGGATGCTGATTTTCTTCAGTGGATACAAGACTAGAAAATACCTTGTGGCCAGGCAGATAAATAAATAAAACATAGGTCCAACTATCAAGCAGGAAATTTGTATCAGGGAAGATTGCACAGGCTCACTAATATCTGTAATTTCCATTAAGAATATAAGACATTACATCTGATTCTCCCTGCATCTAAAACAGGAATAATGACTGAAAAACCAGCTGGTATTATCTACATCTTGTGCTTCCAGACTGCTGTCAAGAAGAAAGCCAGTTTAACTTTCATTTCTAATCAGTCTAAAGAGGTCTGTATGCAGAAAGAGAAGCAATAATAACTTTCCACCAGTCCAGCATCAGCAAACAGTCATTTCTCCTGCAGATGTATGCAGACAGATACATAAGCCAATTCGAGTAAAGGTCAGGACACATCAAAATATCAAACTGAGTAAGTTCCTATTGCTAGTAGGGTTTATTGAGCAGTCTTGCATTCATTCAGTATGTGGATATTTCATTTAGCTCCATATTTTTCCAAGTACTTGTGTGCCTGTCACCCACTGAACCAACCGGATGCCTATAAACTTTTTGGGATTTTCTCTAGGTTCCTCATTCACAGAAGAATGGTAGTAATTGTTTCATTTTCCCAATCACTATCTCTACAACTCGTCTGAGATAGATGCTGTGAAAATATGCACAAGATTACAGGATATGTTAAGGAATTGTTGTATAATTTACAAGTAAAAGCATTTTTTTAATTGCACTATTACAATTAATTTAATATTAAAATTTAACAATAGATAGATGGCATGTAAAGAGATAGTCCAAATATGACAACCAAATATCCAAGTTCTTTTTCAGGTCGCACCTTTAATTAGTAATTTGGTAAACTACACTATAAATTTAGGTATACCATGAGGTCATATTGCTTCCAACAACAGGCATATTTTTTTTGGTTCTGTGGTGAAGCCAATTACATAATTTATATATCGTTGTCTGACCTCACCCATAGGCCACTTCCAAAATACCAAACAGTGTATTTAGATAACAATGTTATAAACCTTTGAATACCCGACCAATAACTTTACAGTACTTTTCTGCTAAATTTTTATATACCAGATTCCTTTGAAAAACCTGAGAATGAGAAAAACATGGGTTCTTCCTATGCATGGTCTTGATGGTCCAAATCAAAGAATTACCTAGTTCATTTTTTTATGTAGTAGTAGCTATTAATTAAAAGTAGCCAGTAGCTATTAATTAAAAAACATATAAGGAATGCTCTTTTTTTCAGTTAGAAATCTAGTTCATAATCTTTTATTGCTCTAAGAAAACTTTGATGTATGGCTTCTCAGATGCCCTTTTAAGGCATTTTTCCCTTCTAGATACTGTGCTTTTTCTTTTAGGTTTATTTGTTATTAACATACAAATTACTGAAATGTGTTAAATAATCTGTTAAATTTACCTTGCTGTTCAATGCAATTTAAGAGTTTTAAGTAATTGATTGTTAAAGAACAGATTAAAATATATGCACTGCATGTTGAGAGCGATCAGCCAGTGATGTACGGTTATTTTTCTTGAATGAAGAATTACTCATTCATGTATGTAATCCAAAAAAGATTTGCTTTATCAGCTGCTTCCTATATATTTTCCCAGATCATAAACAACCCAGCATAAAATTAATTTCCAATGTCTTATTATCTAAGCTATCTCTATTTTCCATTAATGCCTAAAATATTAATATAATTTCCTATCTATCCCCTTTAACTCATTAGAGAATTAATAACTCATAGTTTAAAGTTGTGGGGTTTTTTTCCTCCTGGTTCCTAATAATAACAATTTAAATGGGAAAAATAATGGTCTCCTTTAACTATTTTCTAAGTCAACCTTTTTTCCTTGCTAGAAAAATTGTTTAAGATTATTAATTTGTGCAGACAACAATAACAAAAAGCTGCACCATTTTAATTATATTTATTCTCCCTAGGCAACTAGGCAGTTAATTGTTTGAATTAGTAAGTTAAAAAGAAATGTTAAGTAACAACAATGCCAGCATTGCCAATGACTTCAGTGGGAGCAGTACTGAGTTCATAATTGGCTCTTTAATTGCAAAATTCACTCACAAGGCCTGCAAGCTTTTAAAATTCTGCTTAAGTCTTTAAGAGTGTTTAATGGGTCTTACGCATTGTACAGGCTTTGAGGTGGCCTTCCAAATTTCCCCCACATAAATTGTATTTGACATGATTAATAAAATGGGTTTATGCTGCTTTTGGTGGAATAGATGTTCTCCTGACGCATTTCTGAAAGCTGGGAAACCCACTGAGCATTTATAAGCACTGCAACGTATTGCAGATTGGTGATGGTAATTGATTAACAGTACAAACAGCTTTCCAGTCTTCATGTCGCTGAGACAGACTGCAACATGACACACGCTTTTGTGCTCTGATATCTGGGAATTTTCAAGGTGGTTGCCACACAATAATTCAGTGCTAGTTCTGCAGTTCCTTATATTCATTCATAACACATTTTTTTTAAAAAAAGTAGGACATTCTCCCACATTGTCTCAGCAAACTGATCCTGTGTCCCCCCCAAAAATAAATTAAAAAAAAAAAAGCTTTTTTAATGGTATCATGGAATAATTATTAAGATAACTGCAGTGATACTTGTTCATTTATGCTTTGTGTTAATTTGTCCACAGGACTGAGCTGCCATTTGCCTTAGAAACCACAGGTGATTTTGAGCACAAGTCAACCATTTGGTGTTTCTTTGTTGAGTTCCTTGTCAAAGCTGGTTGGAAAGTCTTTAAAACCAACTCTTCCTGTAGAAAACTCTGTCATGAAAACTAGTATTTTACAATTGCATTTTTACCCTTTTTGGTTTAATCTTTCTTTCATAAAAGATTTTATCTGGCTAAGCTGGAATTTCTGTTTAAAAGGAAAGATGGAGAAAAACATCTTAGTTTCCCAATAATTTTGTAATTTTTCTCCAATAAGAAATAGATTTATAAAACTGTTATATTCCCTGATATAAACTTGACAAACTGGATTTCTGATATCCTAGGAAAGTGTTGTGGACAAGAAGTTACTAAGAAGGAATTCTGCTCTTTAGTTTTCCCAGGGAAAAAAAAAAATAGGAGGTCTTATTATTTCACACTGGAAATTCAGAAAAATAACAAAATTTCAAAGACTAGAGAGGTAAAAAATCATATATCCACTTCTAGATCAATTGTAATAACACCATAGCTTGGTTGAAATAAATCAGAAATATAAATCATCAATAATAGCCATCATTTAGCAACTAACTTGAAAGGGTGTATCTTTTAAACATATTCTTGAAGGAAAAAATAAAATATTTGCTTTCAACTGCAACGAACTCCCTAGGAAGAACCATAATGTTTGTCCAAACAACCTCTTAAAATTTTCTAAAATATTTTTCCTGAAATACTATTTTTGTCATTGGAATAAATTAGACACACACATTTTTGAGAATGCATTGATAATCTTGTGCTACAAATAGTTACATATATAACAGAGATGCCAAGGAAACAAATGTTGCAATCCTCAAGACTTTGCAATTGTTGATCCAAAATGCAAAGTGCTTGGCAACTTAAAGGATGAAGCTGTGTTTACTAATTTTCTAGCTGGGAGGTTAAATAGGAAGGAATCAGCTCCGAAACATATGCGAACAGTCTGGCTTACCCACTTTTCTAAGTCCCCAAACAGCTGGTGTGGAGAAAACCTACTGTTGTGTGTTGCTGAGCCGCTGATGGGGACGAGGAGAAAGAGAGTCAGTAATAGTTTTCAAATATCTCTCTTGTAACTGTATGAAATAAAGCTCTTCGGGAAAAATCTCCGTGTGGTCTGGCCTTTTGCTGGAAACAAGAATGATTAGGGTTTTTAACATATGCCATAGTGACTAATTATACATACAGGCTGATGGAAATTAATTTCTGAAGTCATGTTTATAAATGAATAGGCTTTAGAGGGGCTGAGAACACCCATTTATATGGACATCAAAGAGAAAAGCCGAGTGTTACTGGCAGATAGGGAAAATATATATATTTTGCAAGTTTGAAGGCAAACAAGGGGAGCTGGGATTTGATATATATATATCAGTTTTAAATTTTGAGACAAGCACATGGAAGAAACAGGAGACACCAGAGTACAGTGGCGGTCACTTGGCTGATCTGGGCAGGGTGAAGCCAGTATCAAAGGACATAGCTATTGACACGGAGGAGGCAGGAGACAGCAATGTGCAGCAGAGACCCAGACCCTCTCTACCCATCAGCACGGGGAAAAAATTTTGGGAAAAAATAGATCTTAAAGCACACCAGTCTAATTCTTGAGAAGACCTCCACCAAAGATCAGTGCAGGGAAGGCCAAACCCTGAATGTTTTGAGCCATCTGTGCTTTGTTACACAATCCTAATGCAGACAAATACATACATGTTTTATGCACTGAGACCAATTGCACATCTGAATAACTGCAAAAGTACTGGTGGTTTGGGGGTTTTTGGGCATTTGAGTCTGGGGGGGTGGGGTGGGTGTTGTTATTGTTGTGATTTAAAAAAACAGACCAAACCAAACCAAAAAACAGCTGCAAAGTAGCAATTTCACTTCTGTGACCTCCATTCCAGACCCTCTGACTAGACTTATACCCCCCAGATCAAAAGTGCAACTCCTGCAATTTATTTCCTACCTAAACTCTCAGTGCATTTTGTAGCATGCAGCAAGGAAAACAATTTCCAGTAGATTCAACAGCCTCCTTCCATATGGTTGCCAAATGGTACATTCTTCCTTCTTGCTTCTCTCCTGTTTTTCTGTCTAGATGCTGCTCCCTACCTTCACGTCCCCACCGAGAATTTGCTGTCCATGATTATGCTTTGATTATGATAATTCCTACAATTCTGTTCATCTTTTAGACGATACTAAAACATCAGCTATCGACAATTAGTCAAAGGTCACTGTCATTACCTCATAGTAGATATATATGACCAGTCTGCTGATTTTGATACCTTCCCTATCTCCTGAGGTTTTCAGAAAACAGAATTAAACAAGAAATATCAGAGACAAGAAGTTTACAGAATATTTCTCCCACTCAAGACATACTTCATAGCTTTGCTCTTCAGTTATTACTATCTAGAGAATCATGTGTTCCCGTACTCACTTGCTCAAATACCAAGGTTTCTAAAATGTCAGGACAGCACTGGGTATTTTATTACTGACAGCACATAAGTGCTTATTTCTTAGCTTATAGCAGTATTTCCACACCTGAATTTAATACCGATGGCAAAAGCAGCAACAAAGCCTTTAATTCACAACTCTGAGGATGTAATTTGAACAAGGTGCATCTGAATTAGGCAGAATAACAGGTTAATTTAGATTGGTAGGAAACTACAGTGTCAACTATTCTAACCTTTGCTCAAAGCAGGGCTAACTTCAACTTTAGATGGAGTTGCTCAGGGCCTTTTTCACGTCAGTTCTGAATTATTTCCACAACTGGAAATGCATAGCCTCTGTGGCCAAATCTTCCTTCCTTTTTCCCTTGCTGTGATTTGTGCCTATTGCTTCTTATCCATTGACTGTGCCTCTATCAGAGCCTGGCTCTGTTTTCTCTCTGACCCCCCATTAGGTATTTGAAGACAGTGATAAAACTCCCTTTTCACCATCTGTTTTTCAGACTGAACAAACCCAGATCCCTCAGCTACTCCTTGTACATCATGTCCTCCAGCCCTCCAGCCAACTGGACTTGCACCAGTTTGTCAATCTGTTCTGCTGGGAAGCCCCAACATGGGCAGTACTCCAGATACAGCCTCACAAGTATCAATCAGATAAAAATAATTTCCTGCAACCAGCTGGCTGTACTTTTGCTAATACAGACCACTATGGAGTTAGCCTTTACCACCAAAACCCCAGTGTGATTTGTGTTCTGTCCACCAGAAATCCCAGGACCCTTTTTTTAGGGCTGCTTTCTAGCCAGTTGCCCCCCAGCCTTTACTGTTTGTTGTATGGGGTTAACTCTAATCTAGGTACAGGACTTCACATTTACTTTTGTTAAACTTCATGAGGTTTCTGTAGGTCCATTCCTGAAACTTGTCAAGATCTCTCTGAATAGCAGCCCTGCCCTCCAGTATATTAACAATTCTTCCCAATTTGATGTTGTCCATGAGCTTGCTGAGACGGGTTTCTGCCCCATGGCCTAGGTCAATGATGATGAGTGGAGGACCAATACCAGACCCTGAGGACTGACACTTGTAACTGGTCACCAGCAAGGCTTTGAAGCCCTAATCAGTACCCTCTGTCCAAACTGCTCTTCAACACTTAGTCACTTGCTCATCAGGAAATGCAAAGTGGCTCTGAGTTGCTATAATTGCTTTTTTGGTTGTCACTATGTTAATCTTTCTTGCTTTATGTCTGGATTGCTATTTACCTGGGTCATAATTCTGACTTTTAGCTAGAGTTTTAAGTTCCTGACACATATTTAAACATTTATGTCTACGTGAAAGGTAAGAAAAAAAGAAAGTTCCAACTTATTAATTGGGTCCTGAACAAATATCACTTTGCATTTTCCTTTTTCCCGCTCCCTAATGCTAACGTATTATCCCTAAGAGTTCCTGCTAATTTCTTTGCAGCTCTAGCAACGCCTTGTTTACGTGCTTCATAATGATTACCTGCTGCTTTTTTTCATCAGGTTGTCTCATCTGGAACAGAGCACACATACTGCTTATTTTAATTAAGGATAACTGAAGTACTATGCATTTTCTATTTGATCCAATCTGGTAACAAACGGCGCAAGTGACTCTGCGGTTGCATACCTGGTACAGCAGTGCTTTGGGGCAGCACATCTGCCTCCAGAGGTGAGGCAAAAGATAGCTCTGAGACAGAGGGAGGAAGAGCCTGGGTGTGGTATGAAAAATTATAGGACTAGATAAACAAGGTCATGCTAGACCATCACACATTTTTAGGAAGCTTTATGTGAGAAGCCAGGTATTAATGTTTTAATTTGAAAGTTGCTGCATTACAGCTCCCAAGCTTAGTAGTAAATAACTCTCTCATCCAGAGACACAAAGCTTTTCTTTTTCCTTTTGTCCTCCATCCAGAGAGATTCAAGGTCTATTTCTTGGACTGCAGCGTGAAGGACATTAAATCATTAGTCAAAGTGAACAGTCTGTACACTGGAAGTCACATTTTGCAGAAAGGGATGTTATATGAGGTAAGAAATTTCTTTGAATGCTCTTTCTGCATGCCCATGTAAATTTTCAATGCCCACAAAGGGTTTTACAAAGCTGCTGGCTAAAAAACAGAAAATAAAATCTGCCAAATCTTCCAGTTCCTGGAAGATGAATACACGAGTGTTATGAAACAGTCAAAGGAGAGCCACAAAAAGTGACTCGGGAATTGGAAAACAGCCAATTAGAAAGTGAAATTTCAGGAGTACGTCTTATTAAGGCAGGAAGTGAATCAGTCATTGCATAATGTTAGTGTTAAAAAAAAATAATCTGATAATGGTGACAGGTCTTTCAGTTTTGCTGACAAAACTGTAATGAGGGTCAATAGTTAAAAGACGCAATTTTTCTAACAGTGCAAACACTTTGAACAGGTTATCAGGAAAGCGTTGGCCTTGCCTTTTCCTGGAATTATTACAGTCAGGTGAATTATGTTCCTAACAGGAATATAGAGATTATAGAAACTGGATTAAAGCATACAGGCTGTGTAAATGACAGTTGGATGACATCTTGGCCAAAGATCATACCTAATCTTGAATATATGAATCATAAGAGTCTCGTGCATTTGCTGCACATCATCGCTTTTTGTTGCAGTTTTCTAGAGGACATGTGCAACCATCTAGCCCATGGTGGAGAGACATGGTTTTGTATGCCCCTAGTTATTGTATTCCATGTAGTTTAAATTAGACTAAATCAAATGTGGAATACATCTGAACCTTAAAATTCTTAAATATCTGATATTTAGAAGAGTATTTAACCAAGGCATTATCTTTAAGCACATAATTAAGAGTTTGGAATTAGTGTGGAGGTAGTATTCGACAATTCAGAGATAGTCAGAGATAGTCAGGCTCTTGGCTCCAACAGTGACATTGACAGGATGGCATTTCAGCTGGAGCCATTACCCAGTCTTGGACAAAGGAAAATCCTTAGGAAATGAAAAACAAAATGGGAAATACAGTGGGAAATACACAGGTCTCTCTCTTTTTAATCAGAAACTATTTCAAAACAAAACAAAACAAAAGCCAGTCACGTCTGGGCTAAACTGGTAATACTTTTTCCCTAATCTAAGGTGGGAAACAAAAATGCTATCTGTAGTCTGATAATTAATGAACTAAATACACTAGAAGTTTTTGTTCTTTTTTGTTATTTTTTTTCCTCCTGTCTTTTTCAGTCAGGTGTTACCCCTGAAGGTTTCCCTAAGGCATAATCACATAACCATTTGTGATATGATGCAAGATGTCACCAAGCCGTGCTGTTCAGCATCTGTCAGACAGGATCCTGCTCTCCAGTACTTGCATGTGTGTATTCATGCAAGCACTATTTAATCTGTCCTGGTCCAAATCCAGTTGATGCCAACTAACTTCAACAGCGGTGGAAACTATAGCGTAAAAATAGGCTAAGAATATTTGTGCTGTCTAGCATCGCAGTTTGGAGGGAAAGACTGCAAGGTATTAAACTCCTTCAGCCAAATGCTCAAAGAAGCATCAAACTGGCTGTTTAGCCAACTAAATGTGGAAACAAGGCTTTCATATGACCTGATAGCCACTAACTTGCATTAATTTAAGGAGTAAAAGCTAGCTATTTACACTACCAAACATTAGGACAGGGGTGATGAATAATCTGACTTCAGTTCTAAGGGGAATTTCTCCATTCGGAAAAAAAATAATTATTCACACCAGAATTTGGCAGGACATTAGAGTTAATCACTACTATTCTTCATATAATCTTTAATGATCACAAACAGTCAGGACCTCTAATTTACATCTCATTTACAAGATGGCATCTTTTAGCAGCATGGGACTTCCTAACATGCTCAACTACTAAATGATTAAAGACTTATTCTTGCAATACCTAGATTTTCTCAATCTAAACTTACTTACACTGCTGCAATTACAACATGAAGACGCTTAGCCTGTACTTACAGAAAAACAAAGATGTGTTTACACCTCATGAGTTCTTTTTTTTTTCCTTCAAGGGACTAAAATTGAACCTTATGAGGGAGAACAGCATCTTCTGCTTTCCTTCTAGTAAAATATGACAAAACCCACCATGCCAGTCTCTGTCTATGAAGCGCTCTCCAAAGAAGCAGATGAACAGACCAGATGTACACAGCTTGTCTGATACCTTGCTGCTTCAATAATTTTCATTACAGTAATGGTTGCTTAATGTTGGTATAATTTGTTGCTCAAAGGAAACAATTTTTGTTTCCCTTAATGCCGCTACAATGATGCCTGATCTTTTCCTGACAGACCCAGGACCTCTCCTACCTGCAGAGCAGCTTGGAGGTGAAGCTGACTTTACAACCCTGAAAGAAAGCAGAAGGCCAGGGACGTCTGAGCATGAGGTCACTGTGCAAAGCCATGAAAGCAGGGATAACTGTACGCCTGCACAGCTCACGCTGCGCGTCAGCAGACATCAGCAACTGGCAACTGTTGGAGCAGCAGTCATATATTTACATGGCATGCGGCTCCTTTACATTGACAGCTCAATTTGATTAATGGTAGCAAGTGGTTGAAATGCTATTTGCATAAAATACACTTTGCACTAGAAGTAATTTTGTGTACAAGAGACACACGTACTTTGGGAATATTGCTTGCAAGGCTATTTTTCTTAGGAGAGAATCTACAAATAAAAGAAAAAATATACACATATAGTGTGTGTGTATATATATACACCCCATTAAAAGGTCTTTTCGGATGTTCGAAGGCCATCTTGTCACTACTGAAGTCTTCCATTTCAGCTCATGGCATGCGGATTTTTAAGAAGATCCTAATCTGAGCAGTTGTGTGACTTGAGTACCAAGTAGGATTTCTTTTCTGGATTGGACAACACACTGCAAGGCTCAGGGCCTCGTCACTCCACAACATCACCCAGAGTTTGTCTGTCACAGCATAGGACCAGTGTTTGTTGCAGACAAAGGCTGATGTGAATAACCCCAAAAATGAAGGAATCCCTTCAATCTGCTCATAGGACTTTTTGTTTTTTCTAATAGTCTTTGCAGGCTGATGCATCCCTTATATCCTCCATCTGTCTCGGATGGAAGATCCTCTTTTGAGCAACAGATTCTCCCCTCCAAACTAAACCTGTATCTTATACATATTTACTAAACATACAAATATACTAAATTTACTAATATACATATTTACTAAATATACTAAACCTGTGTCTCATACCTATTTATAGCCCAGTACAATGGCCTTTCCCTCTCTTCCTGCTGTGCTCCTGTACCGCAGCATTGCAGAGGAGGTAAAGGTGAGCCTGAGAGAGGAAACATTTTGTTAGCAAGAGCATCGTTTGTTGGAAAGATTCTTTGCTGCATGCTAGTGCAACAGCTCTCCCTTAATACATGACTTGCACTAAGTAGATACTGTCCTATAGGGCAAAAGGGAAATCTGAGTTTATCAGGTAAGAAAATTGGACACAGGAGAAGGGAAAAGCAAAAAGGCAGGTCCTGAAAAGGAAGTGTTGTCTGAGACAACCGCTTCTGGGTACAGCCCTGAGAAGCATGACGTGCTTCCTGCTAATGGGCAGTTTTCACCTTTATTTTAAGCTCCGGAAGTTATTAAATGCTTTAGCAGCAGGAAGGTCCACCAGCAACTATTAAACATGATGGTCTGGATACAGTTTCCAAAGTCTTATTGCTCACTGCCAAAGATACAGTATGGGGATGAGATAAACCTCTGATCGTTTTAGTTCATGACTGTGTAGGGATTTGTACGTTCTCATTAGGAAGGAAAACTCACTCAAAAATTGGAGATAATTGGATTGACACTTTATTTGATCTTCGCTAAGAAATTGGCCCCCCAAACACTATTTTTACTAAGGTGCTGTCTTGGCAAGTAGCATTCTTGAACAATGTAAAAACCCCATAACTCCTCAAATGCAGTCAGGGCCTTTATGCACTATCAGAATGCAGAACAAATGAAAACTAATAAAATAGATAACACTGAATGAAACTATTGCTGCCACATGAATGAACAGTCATATATACAAGCTGAAATAGTGCAAGTTTGGGTCATTTGAGATCTCGCATACGAAATATTTTCTCTGCTGTTAACCAGATGTATGTTTACTTTAGTGCTTTCCCATGCACCAGATTAACTACATGAGAATGATAAATATGAATGTTATTTTAAAAGATTAATCTCTTCAACCTATAAAAGCAATGAACTTCAAAGTTAATGCAGGCTTGACAAACTGTCACTTACAGGCTTGCCCTTTCCCCCATTCCCAAAAGAAGAGTGCTGTCTCATATTTAGATATGGGATTCATCTGGCTTTCTTAAAGTGTTGGGAGAATATTTCCATTACATAAATAGCATTTTCCTATACAAATATTGGTCATTCCTTGGTTCAGTGCCCAGAAAAGATATCCCCCGCAGCTCTCTGATCTGCTTAACAGGTGCTCTTTTAAGCACACTGCCCTCTTTCATCACGCAGTAACCTTCAGTAAATCAGGATAATTTACAACGTAAGTTCTGCTCTCAGAAACCCGCTGCTGTAACAGAAAATTCCAATGCAATGTAGAAAAATTCTGTTAACTGCAGTGCAACAATGTGAATCACCAAATTTGAAATGAATGAGCCTTGTAATGCCTCAGGCATAACATTTTAGTGGCTGAAGAATTTGACATTACATGCATTTTGAGTATCTATAATCCTATAGTTATCCTGACAGCAAAGAACCTCTGCTCAATAACAGTATCTACGCAGAGGAAATTATTAGAATACACTACACATATACAGCAATAAAAGCAAGCTTCACAACTGGATCTCTCTATTACATACCTGTAACATGTAATTGATGGAATCAGTTTTTACGTGACCCGTTTATTCTGTATTTTCCTGCTAAAACCCTTAACAGCTTTCATATTTAAATATCTCTGCTCTTCAAGAGATGAGAAGGACTCCGTGAGGTTGGGTTTTCTTTCAGACATGCAGACTCCTGGGAGGAACAGGTACACTGAAGACATTGGATTTGGAGCTGGCATAAACGAAAGCGCCATAAGGCAATTAAATTCCATGAAGAATGGAAATTATTTTGTCTAAAGGAGAACTGGGAAATTTCCATCAGTTCTGTAATCAATACAAAGCTCAGCTCTTATTCTCCCATGAAATAACTTCAGCCCACAGTTTCTCTAGGCAATACCATTCCATTGATGTGAAGTTTGTATTTAAGGTCAAAATAGAATTTTACCACCTTAGAAGATGCCCAAGACACATTTAGAACTTTTTAACTTTCAGAACAAGTGTGGAGTAACAGAAATTCTTTTTATCCCTATACATGGTGTTTGGATTTGAAATATAATACCCAAATCCCAGCTAAATTCAAGGAACTCTCCGAAGCACCTGAGGTGACCCTGTAGCTGTACTCTACAGTCAGAGTAAAGAATCAGTCACAGTCAAAGGAAGATTCAGCCCATCTATTCTCTCTGCTAATTGCAGAGGGAGTCTAGAGTGACTGCATGCCATATGAGAGATCTCATTTCTTATAGCTAGTGGTGTTTTCATATTCAGAAAAAGCTCTTGGCTCTTAGAACTGAAGTTAGGCAGATGTGGACTTCAAAGGTCCAAACCTGATATCAGAAATGCACTATGCAGTGGTTATCTACTGGTGGCAACATTTAGAATTGGTGAGAAACTTCTCTTAGGTCAAGTTTAGGTGAATAGGTAAGAGTGAAGAAAGAGCAACTGTCCTCCAAGTGGCATAATCTACCTCTTTTCCATTCCTAACAAAAAATTTCTTTATCCTGTTGACTTGAAAGAGCTAAAGCAAAGCATGTAACAAGAAAAAGTTTGTTTAAATTGGTTTGGCTCTGAGCAGTGTACTAAAAATACACGTCTTTTGCCTAACAATACATTAATAGGGACACCTCAGGCATAACTTTTTATTTCCGCAGATAAAAAGAATCCTACATATTCTAATCCTTCCTAAAACAGAGCTGAGTGGACTAAGTCAGCACTAAAAATGAGTGAACTCTGGACTCAGTGGTGTCCTTGCTGGTGTAATAGAGATTAATTCCCTATTTCATTTCACTTCTTCACTAATAGTTGGAAGACAACATATATGTAAAAAATTGTGAAAATGAAGTGGAAGATGACGGTTTGGATGGTTGGACCCGATGATCTTGAAGGTCTTTTCCACCCAAATGATTCTATGATTCTATGACAAATAGCAGATACAGTGCAATAAATGCACAAGACAAGAATTCCAGCATGACTTCCATCCAGGATAAAAAAGCAGAACTAAAAAAAAAAAAGTCTTGTTGCAGCTCCAGGTAAAAAGCAACAACTACACAATGAAAATTGTCCCTGCTTACCCCTGTGAGTGGGGACTCAACATAGCTACAAACATTGGGTGGATTACATGAGGAATGAGAAGAAAGGTTGTGCCAGTGTTGGCTGAGGTAGAGTTAATTTTCTTTAACAAAATATAAACAAATAAATAAAATAATCTTACCAAAGAAATAATAACAGAAACATTTCTCTTGAAAGAAAATACAGGAACATAATGAAATATCAGTAGGAAGAAAGACCACTGGGCTCTGATACAAGATCGTTTTATTGTTATGGTTGACGGTTTCCTGGTTTTATTCATGAAGGAAGATGATGGCTACTCTTTCTCTTATGTTTTCTTTGTGGGTTTTACCTGATGATTCACCTGCACAGATGGATCTCAGAGCTGTAAAAAGTGCTTCTGTGCTGAGCAATACACCAGAAAACCAGCTTGGATTAAAGTCCTCCTTCAGTACTGAAAGCTCAGTTGCATCTCATTTATTGTGGCTTTGCCCCCGCATGGTGCTAACAGTGTAGTAAATAACGACTAGTTTATAACTGGTATTTCATAGAACCATTATTTGAAAAAAAAAATCAGTAAAAAAAAAAATTATGTATTTAACCGGTGTTAACAAATGTTCAAATGTTATGTGTTTGAACTGAGTGACCCATTTTTCAACTGTTCACAAATTCAGTGTTCTGCTTTGGTTGACTAAAAAGATTCCTCAAAGCTCTTTTGTATCCAGGTCCCAGTACTAACCATGCAATTGCAATTATTAAATCAAAATAAATGCTTACAAAACAAGTGAATAAATGATAGAAGCAGCCCCAGACCATCTGAGTCTCTGAAAACTCTTGCTGCACACAGTGGGTGTTTGATCAGGACCCAGATCAATTAATATCACAACTCCCAAATCAGCACAGGAACTTCACAGAAGATGCACAGCAGGTAATATTTGTGTCAGACATCTGTGTTCACCTGCTGACTCTTTTTAGCTCTACTATTTTTTATGTGTGATTTTCATTAAGTCACATCATTGGAAATTAATCAGCTTGGTGGATTTTCACCTTAAGTTCCCTCTTTTCTCAAAACCCCTGCACTGCACACAGAGAACATCATAAGTAGCCCACTAGCCCTCCCAGTGCCAGCGATAAGGAGAGATGGATGGATGGAGCACTGTGTCCAGTTCTGGGCTCCCCAGTTCAAGAAAGATGAGGAACTCCTAGAAAGAGTCCAGAGGAGAGCAACTAGGATGGTAAAGGGACTGGAGCATTTCCCCTACGAGGAAAGGTTGAGAGAGTTGGGCTTGTTCAGCCTGAAGAAGAGAAGACTGAGAGGGGACCTCATCAACACATACAAATATCTTAAGGGCGGAAGTCACGAGGATGGAAGCAGTCTGTTTGCAGTGGTGTCCAGTGACAGGACTAGGGGCAACGGGTGCAAACTGAAACATAAGAGGTTTCAGTTGAATATGAGGAAAAAATTCTTTACTCTGAGGGTGACAGAGCACTGGAACAGGCTGCCCAGGGGGGCTGTGGAGTCTCCTTCTCTGGAGATATTCAAAGCCTGCCTGGATGAAATCCTCTGTAGCATGCTCTAGGAGAATCTGCTTTAGCAGGGGGGTTGGACTAGATGATCTCTGGAGGTCCCTTCCAACCCTTGCCATTCTGTGATTCTGTGATTCTGTGTTCTGATGATTTTTCTGAAAGTGCTCTTTGATCTTGACAGATAGACTAAGCTCACAGGCACTGATCTTAGATGCTGCATCTGCTTGTTGGCAAACTTTTTCAAACTCCATCATTTATGGAGTTTAGACAAACGGACAGGGGATTAATAGCAAAACCAGTCCCTACGCACACTTGCTGTAACACAGTGGTAACGCTTCCTTCTTCTTCCCCATTATGGCCTCTCAGGGGGGTTTCAAAGTCATAAAGTCATGCCAAAGGACAGTACTGAGTGAATGCAAAGAGCTTGTGCAGATCAGACACCAGGCTCTAAAAGCACAGGCTGACTTTGTTTGCTGAAACTGTGTCATGGCTTGAGCTGCAGCAGTGTGAAAGCTATTTCATTTCACTCATATCTACTAAATCCTTACAACTATGAGAGGCAAACTGTTAACATTCTCCCATCCTTCACCTTCAACCAAGACACATACGTCAATTTGAGGACTAATACATTTTAACACTGGTCATTTGAAAATGTATCAATATTCACAGATATTTCAGCATCAACTTCTGCAACCAATTTGGAAAAAAAAAATATACAGAATTGCGTTGTGTTTTTTTTCCTAGGGTAGGATCAGATTTCATGAGTGCTGTACAGCTAGTGACTTACCTAACAAGATAGCTAGATGGTGCTAAAACATACTTGTTGCAATATAGTTTTATTGCTGGTTACATGTTTTGAAATAGTGTGTTTTATCACTGTGAATGCCTGTAACTACAATATTTAGGTACACTTTCATCCAGCAACTCCATGAAAATAATTCCTGGTGAATCTGGAAAACTTTTTTTTTATTCCTATACTAAAAATGAGATATTTGAGACAGAGAAGTAAAGAGAATCACATCAATCAAAAGATTTCTTGAGTCACAGATGAATATGTTAGCCACAGGACTATCTGACCTTTCTGAAGTTTGCCCACCACTGAAATATATCTGTCTTTGAAGTGAAATCCATCAGTTTACCCATGAACCATGCAAAAAAGAAATGTAGATCTGAATGAAATGGAAATTCAGGAATTAAATTGATTGCATGGTATAAAAATCTAGGCATATATAGTAACCAATTTATTAATATTTTGTGAATAATAAATAAATATTTTAAAATAAAAATTAATAACAATAAATAAAAAGTATCTTGCCTTCTTTTAATCCTGTACGTATTTGTGGAGAATGAGTTTGTAAAGATTCTCAGATCAAATAAAGACAACATTGTCTTTTCAATACTCAACTTTCCTTGTTGAAATTTTACCAACTAAAGTAAAGAAGTTTAATTCTGTCCCCAGTAGTGGCTTTCTCAGGGAAGACTGCTTACAATGAAAATTAAGTAATTAAACTGAAAGTGAGAAATATTTGAAACAATCACATAAATTTATTTATACACACTGCATTCATGCTTGTCAGGAATATTCTTTGCTAAACCCATAATAATCTGCTTGTGGCCACTAAATTGTCAGTCTCATTACTTACATCACCTGCTGCTAAGCTGCTCTACATTAATCAATCAGGCCCATTTTCTTTCTTTAGTATTTTGAAATGTCTCTCATTATAAACAGGAACATAAAAATCTGCTATTTGAAAGAACTCAGTTCACTTTGAGAGCAATCCTAATAAGTGACCAAATCTTCCAAGGCTCATCTGGGGTATGCAGCATGGAAACCAACTCGAGTGACCTGCTCTGAGCAGCGATCTTTTCCACGTGTGATTCCCATCTGCAGGTGTTGAATACATGAAAGATTGTGCCTGGAACTTCATGGGTGTGCATGTTCCACACTGCTGTTTTCTGCAGCCCTGCTCATTTTAAGTGAGGACTGGAGGTGTGAGATGCTCCTAAGTAACCTATCGAGCTTGAGAGTGCGGGGTCCCACACAGTGGTCTCTGGTTGCAAAACATTCTCTAGGAATTTCTGCCAGCCTGCCATTTTGAGCAAGGACTTTCTTACCTGGTTGTACTATCCATGTTTTCAACAACAGGCAAACTTTTATTTGTCACAGCAGTGAGAAAATGCCCCAAACCCTAAAATACTGCCTTACCTGACCCCTAATCTTTGAAAGAAACAGCTGTTTTCAGAAAGACTATGCCTATACTGAACTGACTCCTGTACCAGTCTACCAAGGCAGGCGTGGAACAGATGGCTCCCAGAAGACCAGCTAAGGAATTTACATATTGCTCTTAACACATAGGCAGTTTGATCAGTATCTACCCAGCTTTAGGGCAGAACACCTTTCACAGATAGTCTTTTTTCCCTGTATTTTGTGTTTTCGGACTTCTACATGTGTGAAGGGCAGGGATTGCGCACTTCATCACAAGCAACACTTTTGAATCTGCTCTTCTGTTTTCCTTTGTGATTGTGAGGATCTACAAGGCTTCTGGTACATCTCATTCAGTACAAGCACTATGGTGACCAGTGACCTGGACCACTTGCTCAGTGTCAACACAGGCAGAGAGGAAAAGAAGCACACAGCACAACAAACTGCTGAGGAAGGATTTGCTATTGCTCTCTCCTAATAAGACGTGAAATTCCCTTTCTATTTATCTCGCTCTTCACACACGCTAGTACCTGCGAAGATGAAAGAGCTTACAACCAGCAGAGAAGGGGACACAGCAATTTCTAAACCACCTAGTTAAATATTTTCTCTTTGGCAGTGGATAATAGTAGATGCTTCAGGGGAAGATGCTAGTGTGGTATGAAATTATAAAACCTCTCCCATTAGGAAGAACATGTGTTATGTATCAGACTTTCTTGTTATCTTTTTTGGTTGGGTTTTTTTCCCTTGTTTTTAAGTCCTTGTTTCACTTTCCCATAAAAATGTCTAAATCTTTACAGTAGCCTGTTATACTCTTCGGGTCTCTGGACATGTTCCTACTGCAAGGTACAAACAGCGGCTTCCTAGGTTCATCTGTGTTCCTTGCCAGAGATGTGTGAACCAGATCTAACTCAGAGACCTGTCAAACATGCTTAATGACCTTGTGCTCTCAGCAGGGCTTGTTAGCATCGGTACAGCCTGGCTGCTGGACCAGAATGGCCTTGTGCCCAGCCAGGCTGGACGATGGACAGAGCAGAGTGTCTCAATTGGACCAAAACAACAGGTAAAGTTTCCTACGCTTTCTCCCATGGAGCAGACACTTTCATTCATGGGTGTTCACAAATGCCACCTTCCAGGCAGAAAGCAAGGTTAGCAAATAAAACCCAGAGAATTTTTCAACAAAGGTATCCACTCAATCGCCTGAGCTTTGAACAGAAGGGACTAGAAATACAGATGGTGATTTCTCCTTTCAGTTCCTGCAGAGATTTGGGCTCCAGGCTACGGATTTCAGAAGGCAATTTCCACAGGTGATGAAATGCTCTCCTTGTCAAAACAAGACTTTTTTTTTTTTCTTTCACAGATGATTAGCTGGGCAATTTGGCTAGCAGATGCTGAGTGATAGGATCTCACAAATCAGCAAATCCTGCCTTCCCCCCAATCCACACCTGTTTTACTATCACCATGATGAGTGCTGAACCTGAATGTGATTAAATTTAAATACCTCCCTCAGGTGCTTATGAAAAAAAAAGGAAAGCAAAACAACGCAATTTTGGAGAAGTAATGCTCTGGCTCAGAAAGGGGCAAATTGAGCTGTAGGAAAACAGCATCTTGGCTTTTTAAAAGTTCATTTGCTCCTGCTGTTTATACCCTACCTGAAGCCACATCACCCTGGGTTTCTGACATCTCACTTGGCGATTTTTTAAAAGTTTATGATATTGGATAGAATATAAGCTGCAATTTTTGTGTTTTCATATAAGCTTGCCCCTAGCAAGAAAGGAAGGACACAAGCCCTATTGCCCTTTAGAAAATAAGCAGCAAATAGGACTCCTGTTTTCCAAACATTTTCATAGCTATCAAGTTGTTTTCCTTTTAAAAGCTTATTTTGGAAATAACTGAGTTCAGATTTTTTTTCCACAGATACTAACATTTTATTCCAAATTTTGAATTGCAATTGCACTAAAAAATGCCTGTTATTCGATAGCATACAAATTTAAATGAATTGGCCTGGCTTTCCCTATACCTATTCAGAGAAGCATACAGACTTGGAAGCCATATCTTAGCTCCCAGCATACTGTCCTGGTTTCGGCTGGGATAGAGTTAATTTTCTTCATAGTAGCTAGCATAGTGCTGTGTTTTGGATTTAGTACCAGAAGAATGTTGATAACACACTGATGTTTTCAGCTGTTGCCAAGTAGTGCTCAGACTACTCAAGGACTTTTTGAGCTTCTCCTGCTTGCCCAGGTGCATAACAAGCTGGGAGTACAGCACAGCTAGCACAGCTAACCCAAACTGACCAAAGAGCTATTCCATACCATATAACGTCATGCGTGGGGGGGGGCGGTTAGTTCGGTCGGTCGGTCGCGGGGAGACTGCTCGGGGCTCGGGGACTGCTCGCGGCTCGGGTTTTTTGGTCCCCCCCCCCCTCCCACTGAGGGAGGGGGGAGTGAGGGAGCGGCTGCGTGGTGCTGAGTTGCCAGCCGGGTTAAACCACGACACATACTTAGCAAAAGTATCTTTGATCCTTTACATGTTGCTAACATGGTATCATTAATTAATAAAGTAACTTCAAGCTACTCTGTATTTATTATACACAAGAAATATAAGGTTACTATGCTTCATTCTGGATCCATTTTATCTACCTGGAAAGCTTATGTCTATGAAATGGATTGTGAAAACTTACAGAAGTCTGAGTTAAAAGAGCTCAAAAAATTTTCCTCCTAAGAAAATATAACAAGTCTGTTCTCCTCTGCTCTCCTGATTTCATTACAGAGATATCAGTGGAGTTACAGTGGTATTAGATTGGAGTAACCAAGTGGTGAATTAGGTCCTGTACATTTCATTACAGCAGCATAAAGCAAATGTAACGTTCATATAGTTGTCTGATAACACAATCACTGAAAGAGAAGATACATTCATCCTAGTAGTTTAAGAATATCTAACTAGAGAAAGCAGTGACATATTTATTTCCCATCGGTGGCATCTATATACACTTCAAATTTGAGAGATAAAAAATAAAGTTTGTAAAATTGCCATCACAGTGAGCTCACTCTGTTGTGTGATTTATAGCATGCTATTTACAGATGACACTCTACTGCATTAGCTTAGGGCACACCATGAAAACATGCTTTAATTGGAATAATTTGCTCACCTTTTAGGTCAGCTCAGTGCTGGACTCATATTTATTGCAAAGTCATTTGCACCTTCAAATTTGTCCATATGTGCAGATGAATTCTTCTCCCGCTTTATCAGGAATCTCATACAAACTTGCATGACAAACACTGGTGAAAACCCCTGTTTGTCAAATCTCAGGCCATGTACTCAGTGCTTGTCCTTCCTTTCCTCTAACTGCTTTTTTGATCCTGTGGATTACAATGCATCTCCTGTCATTTTTTAACCATGCCAGAGCTTACATGGTTCTGGTCATCTCCTGACTTTACATTCTTCTTCATTAGTTTCTCCTTCAAGGGCTTTTTTTTCCTATCCTTTCCTATATTTTGCAATTTTGATTGCATTTTTTTATTTTCACAATTTCCATTAGTATTTTTATGCCAAGGTCTCACTAATTTGCTTACATGTTCCTGGCTGTAGGCAGATGTGTGAACTCCAGGAGGCAAGTGGCTGCATTTTCTCAATCTAAAATCTCTGCAAACTGCTTGATGCCTCTTTGTGACTCCAGGCACAAGAGAAGGTCAAGATAAACAACAACGGCTAAGAACAAGAATATGACTCCTGTGTAAGAGTTATTGAACTGGAAAGTGGCAGGTAAGTAAGAACTTTTCATAATGAAATAATGATTAAAGTTGTTATAGTATTGTGTTTACAAATTTCTATCTAAATATTTGTAAGATGCCTAGTAAACAAATTGTCTGATAGAAATGAATAAGCAAATAACAGAGCTGCTGGGAAAGTTTCCATCAGTGAAAAATGCACCTTCTATAAAATAACCATTTCTGGTGGAAAAATGCCTGTGAAATTGGCATTTTCCATTAGGAAAGTATCTAAAGTTCTGTTTATTAAATTGACTGAAACATTTTTGAATCAGTAAATAAAAGGATTAATTAGATAGATGTCTACCAGCATCGGGGTCTACTGATCTGAAGTTCAAGATGAGGTAAGCAGTAAAGACAATGCTTTTCTCTTTTTTTTTTTTTTTTTTTTTTAATTTAATGCCTAAAATAGGTGAAAAGTCAAGAAGAATGTATAATAACTTTTAATGAATTGCTGGCCTGAGCTGTCTGATGAAGGCAGAACAACTGTGTCTGTGTTTTCTTGTTGCCTCTTTTTTTCCTCTTTCTACATTGGCTCCAGAAATCCAGAAAAAAAAAAAAAAAAGCTGTGTAACTTGTAGAGAACATCACACCTGGCAACCTTTACCTAGACTTTTCTACAATCCGTAAAAACCATGTAATGCACATACTTTTTAACAATGCCACACCGAGGCATAGGAGAAATTTAAAAAAAATATTTATGGAGTAGTTAAGGGAGCTTCGCAAATCCATTGTGGACAGACTCAGGCTCTTTCTGCCATTGCCCTGAGCCAGCTGGGTGGCAGCCAGATCTAGAAACCACACCTGCAACAGTGTGATGCTGTGCTTGAGCTAATAAACTTTGTCTCCCAGCAAGATATATAAGCCCAAACACACTTCTCTCCTAAGACACCTGTACAACATTTACGTGGCTGAACTGGATTGATCTGCAGGGAAAAAACAGTCCCTGGATAAGCATGGGTTAAAACATAACTAATTATGGATTCCCCTGTCTTAAACCACTGATCCCTAGTGAGTGAAGCCTGAAAACAAAGACAGGTTTTGCCATGGAGTCAGTGGTATCCATACCCTCCAGAAATATAATATGTACGCCCCTGGGAAAATCTTTCTGAATATTATTTCCCTCTGGCACAAAGCATCAGCGGTGCCCATACCATCACCGAACCTGGCTACCCAGCACGCTGGGCTAGGAAACACACACAAGAACATGATATATACTGTGCCTCTCCTTGGAGATCCCACCAGGTAAAAAGTATCACAGCTGTCAGTGCCTGGCAAATATACAAAGCCTTCTTCATCCCTGCTCTAATGTTTCTTAAAGATTCTTTATATTTATAAGCTCCTGGTTCAAGGTTATTTTTAATTGCCATGCAATTAGCACAATAGCTTCTGGTTATCTTGAAACACAGGCAGAAGGAGATCACATCTGCCTGGTGTTAACTCTGTAGGCAAACCTCAAAGTTGCTGTGCACAAACATACTTAAGAAGCTCAAAAAGAGTGAGGAAAGGAAGCTGTCCTACAGCCAGTGCCATCCCTGTTTTCTTCCACCGGCATATAACTCCAGCACTCTGCGGAGCATACGTACTTGCTTTTACTCTCTCCTTCTCAGCTTCCCCTCTTCCTGCACTCCTTGAGCAAATAGACTCCCCCCCAAAGCAGACAGTAATGAACAGTGTTTAATGAGTTGCATGGTAATCATCAGGAAAGGAGGTGATAGAGGCCTGTCATGTCCAGAGACCACAGCTGCAAAATGTTCTTCTAGCAAGAAAACACAGGGATTTAGGAGGGAAGAGCATCTTCCTTTACCCCCTAACACATTTGGTAATCTTTGAACAATTGAAGACTAAAGCATTGTTGACAGCTCAGCAACCTGCTCTTTTCTTAGTATTTTGTTTCGGTAAACCAGTTATTTACCGTGTTTGTACAGACAGCATGGTATTTTTTTTCCCTGATAGTAAATACACAAAATAACACACTCTCATCAATCTGGCTAAGTCCGTTCATCCTGCTTTCAGCTGCAGAATGACCTTTTCATGCTGACTGAGTAATGTGTCCCTTACATGGTTTGTAACAGATATAGATTGCTTACCTTCTCTTTCTGCTCGATGACATACTGATTAATAGCACTGCGAGAACTAGCTCCTTGTGATCAATTAATCATCTGTCATAATTTTTCAGTAGCTAAATAATTATTAATTTTGTGTGCTTGTGATAGTGAAGGTTGACAGTGTTAGAAAGGAGAACATGGTCTCTTTGCTTTGCTGGGGACTTGGGTCTAAAAACCTCATAGAAATAGATACGTGTCAAGGCATTTTATCTTTCTGTAATTTGGATTCTAATAACTCCTTTCAGGGAATATATCAAAGTATTCATTAGTTGTCAGTTGCGGAGGGAAATTGATAATGGGAAAGCAATGCCTTTCTTGGGAATATTGACAGTTTGAAGGCTGTCCCTGACAACCCCAGCTCTGCTGTGCCCTACTTCAGTAGTAGGAATCATGAGTAAAATTATTTATCTTTACTGTCTATTCAATGACCTATGTGCAAAGAATTAATCAGATTTATTATCTCCTGTTAGTTATCAGTGAACACAGGTCAGTATTTAAAAACACCAAACTCATCAGAGGTGACAAAGTTGACTTGGGTCTTGACATAGCCCTCCACTCCAACAGTAAGCTCTTCTTGGCCTATAGGGAGTCTCACCTGGGAATGTAGGAGGGCTTAGTGACTGCCTTTTTCCTTCTAGACCTATAATTTGATCTGTCAGTGGATAGCATGTTAGGGAGTTCATAAAAAAGGAGAATTCTGGTTCAGCATCATTATTTACCTAAGTTGTCAGGAGACAATAACCACACATAATATGAATTAATGGAGAAGCATGCCATAGGAAAGCTGACTTTATCACATTTTGTGAACTCTTAAAATCCAGACCTGTCTAAAAGTGTGATAGTTCAATGCAAATAAAACAATAACTGTAAAAAATGACACTACACCTTAAAGTTAAACCCTCCCGAAATTATGTCCATACAGAGAGGTTTTACATTTAAAGGTTTCCTATAGAACTTCTTTTTAGTAGGGACAGCTGTGACAGGACAAGGGGTAACGGTTTTAAACTAAAACAGGGTAGGTTTAGACTGGATATAAGGAAGAAATTCTTTACAATGAGGGTGGTGAAACACTGGCAGGGGTTGCCCAGAGTGGTAGTGGAGGCCCCATCCCTGGAAACATTCAAGACAGGTTGGACAGGGCTCCGAGCTACCTGATCTGGTTAGCGGTGTCCCTGCTCACTGCAGGGGGGTTGGGCTAGATGGCCTCTAGGATTCCCTTCCAATCCATAACATTCTATGGTTCTGTGTTTCTAACTTGCAAAAGCCAAGACTACTTTTTTGTTTTTCCAGTTAGTTAAAACACCTCAAACAAACCCAAACACAAACCCTAAAATTTACTTAATTGCTCAAGCTATTACACCATAGAATCATAGAATCATAGAATATTTTGGGTTCTTCACTTCTTTTTGAATATATAACCCAAGTGCAGAGTCTGCAAGCAGAGGTGAGTAGGGTTTCTGAAAAAGTAAGTGTTGTGGTGATGCAGGTTCTAAAGATGGTGTTCTTAGTCCTGACCCCTAATGCAATCCCAAAGGACTGCTAACCCTTTGAGTGTTAGGTGCACCAATAATCGATTTTGGAGGTGGAGTACCATTTCCTTACTCTACTCTGCTTTCCCAACAAGCAAGGATTCATGACACACAACCCAGACCTTCAGAGCAAAGTTACAGGATGACACATCTAGAATGGAAACAATGTTCAGCTAGTAGTTCTCTGATACAAAAGAAGTGTTTCAGAAAATGAAGGGATAAGTGATCTGTGATCAACAGATCAGTGGTTCTAATTCACAAGACCCCTAGTTTCTTCAGTGTTCTTCCCCAATTGCTGGAGAAAAGGTGATGTTGAAACTTGGACATTTGGGGTTTGGTTTGGGCATTAACATTGGCCTAAACAGTCTTGAGAATATATCAGGTAAACAATCTTTTTTTTTCTTTTTTTTTTTTCAGTTAAAGAAAGTGCTAAATACATCTGTAAAACATACACAAAAACACAATAGAAGAGAGGTAAAGCAAATATTGTAATATTCATGAATGCTGTCCCTAAACTTTGGAAAGACAGTGAAACATTCTTGGGCACATACAGCAATATTCCATTGCTTCCCAAATTCTCAAGATTAATCTTCAGTTGTTGTACTTTCAAATAAGGGTTTAGTTATCATAAGGATAACTGACTCTTTATATCTTCCTGCATTTGCAGAGGTTTTCACACAAAAACTTAGAGGCCTGTGGTGGCATTTTAAGTGAAATCATGATTGCACAGTGGCATGAGCAATAACACTGAAAAAAGAATCATGTTATGGAGCTCTTTGAATGACCAGTCCATTTGGGTAGGCATCTAATTACATAAAATAGAGTCCCAGAAGGTGCAGTCATTTCCATTCTTTTGAATGAGAACCCTTGGCTCTCAAGACCTTGGGAAATGCAGCATTAATGAATGCTACTACAGAATAAATCAGCTCTTTGCTGAAAATCTAACAGATTATTATTATTTCAGTAAAAACATATAGCATTACTTCTATACTATGTCCTTAATAAATGATATGAATTGGAATATAGATGCTTTATGAGAAATGAGTAACACTGTTGTTAAAGTACCCTCTGAAATGATGGTGGTTAATTTTACATTTAATGGTAACACTTCCATGTAAAAGCAATATTGAAGACAAATATTTATGTTATGTTGTTGTACCTCTTGAATAAATGACTGTTCTTAAAGATCAGTATGCTGGTTTTGGCTGGGATAGAGTTAATTTTCTTTATAGTAGCTAATATGGGGCTGCGTTTTGGATATGTGCCCAAAACTGTGTTGATAACTCAGGGATGTTTTAGTTATTGCTGAGTAGGGCCTATACAGAGTCAAGGCCTTTTCTGCTTCTCACCCCACCCCACCAGCGAGTAGCCTGGAGGTGCACAAGAAGTTGGGAAGGAATGGACACAGCTGGGACAGCTGACCCCAACTGACCAAAGGGGTATCCCAGACCATATGACATCACGCTCAGCATATAAAGCTGGGGGAAGAAGAAGGCAGTGGGGGGTGTTTGGAGTGATGGCGTTTGCCTTCCCAAGTCACCGTTACATGTGATGGAGCCCTGCTGTCCTGGGGATGGCTGAACACCTTTCTGCCAATGGGAAGTAGTGAACAAATTCCTTGTTTTGCTTTGCTTGCGCACACAGCTTTTGCTTTACCTATTAAATTGTCTTTATCTCAACTCAAGAGTTTTCTCACTTTTACTCTTCCAGTTCTCTTCCCGGTCCCTCCAGCAGGGAGTGAATGAGTGGCTGTGTGGTGCTTAGTTGCCAGCTGGGGTTAAACCACGACAACCAACTTGAGGATTACATGTATGCAGTTGCCAAGATTTAGCAAAAATAATTCAGCATGATTAATTGTCTTTGACCAAAGAAGTTAATGATATGCTTTCATAAAAGGTTAACTCTCAGGAACTGTGGGTCTAGCTATCTGAGATTCTTTCGTGTATATTTATCTCTGATAACCGACATTTCTATTACTGCACATTACTACAGAACGGATTCCCCTGAAAAATATGAAACTGGTGTCAAAATCACATCTTAAATTCTTCTGCATTTTGGTCAGTCTCCAGAATTTTTCAGGTTTTAGACCAATCTCTGGTTTTTATTACAGCCACTTCCTCCTTTTTTCTCTGAATTTCTTTCTTTTTTTTTCCTCCTGATTGTTTTCACTTATAAATTTACAGACAGATGTTGGAACATTATGCTGAAACTATCTAAATGAATTAGTAAATTAAGCTACATTTGCTGAGACCAGATAAGCTGCCACAACAAAATTCTCCTACTGCCCTGCAGAATTTACAGAAGGAAGAAAAAAAAAAGAAAAAAGAAAATTTACAGAAAGTTTCTATGAAGCCTTAAAATAAATGGATTGTAAGTCATGCTACCCTTCTTTATCTTCAGAATTTGCTTCATCTTTTTTAAAAAGTAAACCAAAGCTATATTCAAATCCTGAGGATTTTTGGCTTTTTGGACCTTGCAGAACATTCTATCTTTTAGACTAGTAATGTGCTTGTAAGAAAGATTTTCAATTTTCATTTTGTGATCTGTTTAATTTGTAATAATTCCTGGGAAGGCAAGGAGATACTTAGAACAGTTAAAAGTTTCATCCCATCTAATCTTATAAATGCAGAGGTATCTTAAATATCACTTACTAGGAAAGAGTAAAAAGTTGATTGTACCCTGGAAATGCTCCATTTTGACCACTTTAGACATAAATGTATCTATAGGGTGATTTGACTCCCCTTCATTATAATGTCATTCTCTCCCAACATTTAGGATGATAGTTAACTGCTCAGAAGCATGCAAAAGTGTGCTTAAATACATGGAGCAGCTTTACATACTTCACCTAAGGAGCTTCAGTGCATGTACTTGTTCTTCTGTTAAATATAACTTAATGGATAAGATCATAGAATCATAGAATGTTTTGGGTTGGAAGGGACCCCTAGAGGTCATCTAGTCCAACCCCTTGCAGTGAGCAGGGACACCACTAACTAGATCAGATTGCTCAGAGCCCCGTCCAACCTGGTCTTGAACGTTTCCAGGGATGGGGCCTCCACTACCACTCTGGGCAACCCGTTCTGGTGCTTCACTAAAGATCATAATGCCAGATAAATTTAATGTCTTTGAAGTGTGTTCCATTATATATTAATTAAATTATATGGATTTTTTCAAGGGAAAATTTTCCTGGGAAATTCCCCCAGGAAAATGAGAATAGTGTTTGCTACAAGTTTCAGATCACTCGTTCCTACCAAACCAGCGTTCAGTAATGTATGCTGTGTGGTATCCAAGGTGCTGAAGTATGGGAATAACAAGGTCCACCTAATCTAAAACACAGTAGTTTGATATGAAATTGTTTTATTGTATTTGTCATAATGGCTCACTGAATCACATGAAAGTGATTTTGTAATTCCTGAATTGCCTCTGGCAGCTATTTTTTTTTTATAAATATGTTTATATAAATATGTTTATGGTTCATTTAAATATTCCCATAGCCAAGTCTTCATAAACCACTGGGATTCCATTTCAAGGTGGAATTATGCTACATTGCTTGTGCCATAGAGATAAAATTCTTTTAAGCTCTGTCAGATACTTGATGCAGTAATTAATGTAATTTAGGATATTTTTACTTGTTCTGGACAATTTACCTATCTGTATGAATTCTGACACTTCAACTTTACCTTAGTATCTGATGGTCATAATGATTATTCTTAAATATGTATTGTGATAGGTGGTCCTAAGTTCTTATTTTCCTGTGAATTGTGGCAACAGAGACATATCAAATATTTCATAGTTTTTAAGGTCAGAACTCAATGACAATGACAAAGGGTTGTTCTTCGACAATAACAAGAAGGGCTTCTTCAAGTATATCAGCAGCAAACGTAAGACTAGGGGAAACGTGGGACCGCTGCTGAACGAAATGGGTGCCCTGGTGACAGAAGATACAAAGAAGGAGGAGCTACTGAATGCCTTCTTTGCTTCAGTCTTCAATGCCAGGGCTGGCCCTCAGGCTCCCCAGTCCTGGCAGGTAAGCGAGCAAGCTTGGAGAAAGGACAACCTTCCCTCAGTGGAGGTGGATCAGGTTAGGGATCTTTTAAGGAAGCTGGACACCCACAAATCCATGGGCCCCGATGGAATGCACCCGCGAGTGCTCGTGGAGAACAGGAGATGTGCCTGATGACTGGAAGATAGCCAATGTCACTCCAGTCTTCAAAAAGGGCAAGAAGGAGGACCCAGGGGACTACAAGCTGGTTAGTCTCACCTCTGTCCCTGGAAAGGTGATGGAACAACTCATTCTGAGTGTCCTCTCCAAGCAAGTAGAGGAAAAGAAGATCATCAGGAGTACCCAGCACGGATTCACCAAGGGGAAATCATGCCTGACCAATCTGATAGCCTTCTATAATGGCATGACCGGCTGGGTAGATGAGGGGAGAGTGGTGGATGTTGTCTACCTTGACTTCAGCAAGGCTTTTGATACTGTCTCCCATAACATCCTCATAGGGAAGCTCAAGAAGTGTGGGTTGGATGAGTGGACAGTGAGGTGGATTGGGAACTGGCTGAACGACAGGGCTCAGACGGTTCTGATCGGAGGGGCAGAGTCCAGATGGAGGCCAGTAGCTAGTGGAGTTCCCCAGGGCTCAGTACTCAGCCC
>NW_009259435.1:741322-753944 GCF_000687185.1 Egretta garzetta | reverse complement strand
AGGATGATAAAGGGACTGGAGCATCTCCCCTACGAGGAAAGGCTGGGAGAGTTGGGCTTGTTCAGCCTGAAGAAGAGAAGACTGAGAGGGGACCTCATCAACACATACAAATATCTTAAGGGCGGAAGTCATGAGGATGGAGCCAGACTCTTTGCAGTGGTGCCCAGCAACAGGACAAGGGGCAATGAGTACAAACTGGGACATAAGAGGTTTCAGTTGAATATGAGGAAGAACTTCTTTACTCTGAGGGTGACAGAGCACTGGAACAGGCTGCCCAGGGGGGTTGTGGAGTCTCCTTCTCCGGAGATATTCAAAGCCCACCTGGATGAAGTCCTCTGTAACATGCTCTAGGAGAACCTGCTTTAGCAGGAGGGTTGGACTGGATGATCTCTGGAGGTGCCTTCCAACCCTTGCCATTCTGTGATTCTGTAACTCAAATTACATTCTGTCTGCAGGGTAAGGTTTACTGTAAAGGGTAATATCTTTCAGTAGGTTAATACATATATACAGAAGAGACAGACTAGAACTTGGACACCCAAATCATTCTTCAGAGAACTATAACTGTCACAACACCATGTTCCACTTGTAAAAAAATCACAATTTTTCAGCAAAATGTATTATGCAGATATGTATATGAAGTTTTCAGCACAGTCAGGGCAAAATTCCCAGAGTTAATTCTCTCAGGAAAACTTGTTCTCATTGTTATTTACAGAGATTGAGCTTTCTGCAGATCTTCTTGCCAATAAAAACATTTTCGCCAGAAAGCTAGCATAATGACAATAAACAAGGTTGGAAAGTACATTAAAAAAACAGCTCAAACTTCTATTTACCCAGCATTAATAAATGCCCAGGTGGTTTGAATCCCCTTTGCATTGCCAAATCAGTGCAACAAATGACAGAGGACAAGAGGGAAAAATGAAAGGCATTCCTACAAAAGTAAAAGAGTACACAAGACTTAATTATCTCCCAACAAGAATAAGCAGACATGACTGGATAGCTATATTCTGTAATGTTACAACTTTGCAGCACTGTCAGGACTAGTTCTACATTTTAGTCTTTCTTGCGCTGTATTTTAAGCCTTTCTGGAAGTGGGTTGTAGCAAGTAAGTAGTCCCACTTAAGATCTTCATGACTAAAGAGATAACTCCAGACACAAAACCAGTCTTGGGAATCTCTTTGGAACCACTTATGTTTAAATTTGAAATCCCAAGACCTTTGACTGGGGCTTAACCATGGAGATCCCCATGTTTCATGGACCCATAGTCACTTGCTTTATAAGCATATGCAAAAATATGATGCTTTTTACAGGACTGAATTTGACACTCCTTTTGCATAAGACCTGTGATTGATTATAAGCACTGGATTATAAAAGAAGAAAAAAAGAAGGACAAAATATTGTATTATAAAAGCTCACAGAAGGCACAAAAGTGTGAAGTACTATTTAGAAAAAATAACATTTTTTTTGTTTTTTTTTTTTTTAAACCCTGTATTCATCTCTCTCCATTCATCAAGAATACAAGTGTTATGATTTTGCTCAAACAATTTAAAAGGAAAACAGGTCTTCCTGGATGATAACATAAAGACTATGTGTTAAAACCTCAATTCTAATGATTTCATTTGTGCTAGTATTATTGTCTAACAACAATATTCAATATTTTGTATTACTTATATAATGAGATATTTCTGACAATCTGGACTATCCGAAGAAGAAACTACGTAATAAAAACCTTTCAATCTTTGCTATAAAAAATGTTGTAGAATAACAGGTGGGCTACACTATAACCTTTAATTAATTTAGCTTGATTATCGCCTCCTCAAGTCAGTCAGCTAGAAGTCAATGTTAACAATTCAGAAATAATGAATGAACAGATGACAAAATATGGAAGTAAAGCAGGCTCCAGCTGAGTTGTACACAAGAGGCTGACAGGCTGTCAGAATCTGTCAGGTTTAGACTTCTAACAAATACAGAGCATTTCTAGATAGTTTTATAAAGGGTTAGTTCATCTCAAAAGGGATGGATGGTATCACAACCGCTCTGAGAATTCACCATGAATCCATGCATCAAATAAAATCTCAGAATCATAGAATAATTTAGGTTGGAAAAGACCTTTAAGGTAATTGAGTCCAACCATTAATGTAGCACTGCCAAGTCCACCACTAAACCATGTCCCTAAGCACCATTTCTACACCTCTGTTACCTCCAGGAACGGGGACAAAATTTTTTTAATATCCAATCTAAAACTCCCCTGATGCAACTTGAGGCCATTTCCTCTTCTTCTATCACTTGTTACCTAGCAGAAGAGACCAACACCTCCTTTCAGGTAGTTATAGAGGGCAATAAGGTCTCCCCTCAGCCTCCTTTTCCCTAAATAATTCCAGTTGCCTCAGACATTCCTCATAAGACTTGTGCTCCAGACCCCTCACCACCTGCATTGCCCTTCTTTGGCCCCAATACCAAGCCCTGTGAATGCCACTTGTGACCAGCTGCCAACTGGATTTAACTCTATTAATCACAATTCTTTGGGCCCATCCATCCATCCAGTCTTTTACCCAGCATAAAGTATGTCCATCCAAGCCATGACCAGCCAGTTTCAAGCTTCCAATCATGGTATTAGAAGTAAAAATAAAACTAGCAGGGTTTAAAATGGATCTCAGGTAGTTTATATGGAGTATGCTACAGTCTGAGGTGGCAAGGAATAGGACCCTGACTCAAAAATTTCTTGTGAGCCCTATGTTTCTAAATTATAAACTCTTAAAACTTAACGGGTAGAGAAAAACACTCCCTCCCTGTCCATCCCATGATTCAACTAGAGATGTCTCCTGCACATTGAGATGGGAGAGAAGGCTACTTCCTATGAGGATATCTTGAGAGATCCCAAAATGATGGTCCTACCATTCCCTGTGGTCTGAAGTTAGAAACTCATCTGAAATAAAACCAACAGAATTAAAGCTCAAAGCACTGAAATTGCAAAGGTGATTTTAGTTATTTTGTTTGGGGTTTTTTAGGAAAGGGGACATGGTATGAGATAGGCACTGCTTGAAATATTGAAGACATTTTGTATGGTAACAGCTTTCAGGCTATAAGTCTGCAGTGTTACTTTACTGTAGGATGGACTATATGTAATTTGCACATACGGATCTTGTATGATTGTTAAAATTGTTCTATTTTTAAATAGAAACAAGTACCAATAGGGTCCTTCAGCTTTCTCCAGCACTGTCTGAATTCTTTTCCTGATTATGCCACACTGCAGCAGGGTTTGGTTGTTATTGTGCGTACCCTCTTGTACGTGAAGGATATATGCAAATAACTAAGAAAGGCTTTTATCAGTTGCTTTGAGATAAGCTTTTTTTGTCACAATGGTAAGATTAAAAAGAGTATGGATACAAAACATTGCTACAAAACATTCTGACCCTTCACTGGCACCTGCAATTGCTGTTCCTAGACAAATGAAGCATAGTAACTTTTACTCATCATAATAACAAGGGAACTAACAGCCCCCCAAACAGCTGCAATCACAAAAAGGAAGGAAATTGCAACCAGCGAAGTTTGATTATGCTCCTGGCTTAAAACATTGTCACTCACTTTGTAACATTGTGTCCCCCAGAAGACCTGATAACTGGAAGAATATTCCTATGTGACCTGTGCCTCAGGTGGTGCACAGCTCTTGTCACTGCCCTGGCCAAGTCAGACACCCAGCCCTTGCAGGAGCACTAGCACCCGCCTCAGATCAAAACTCAACCCTTCTCCTTACTGTCTGATTTTCCTGAAGAATTTAAGGTCATAGGCAGGTATCACGCAGCTACCATGGCAGTCTGCATTTAACTTCTTGCTCCAGTTTTTACTTTAGGAAAGAAATGAACCTTGGTGAAAGAACATTTGGTTCTATGTACCTCTGCTCAATTTCAAATAAAGGTTTGCCTTGCCATGATCATATTGGATTCAGTGAATTCATTCAACACCACCGCATGCTTTTTGGGTTTAAAACTGTGGCAGTTACATCTTGCACATGTACATATGAAATATATGAGTTTTAAAACAACAACAAAAAAGAAAATCTATCAAATAATATTTTGTAGACTGCCAGGTGAATATATGATGTTACTGAAAGGTTTTTAGTTGATGACTAAGGAGGAAAATATAGCTATTTGTTCTTCCCTTCCATTCCCTTATCTTTATAATATAATTTAAAAAAAACATTTTCATCTTAAAATCTGCCTCGCTTTTAAGACTTAGAGAAACATTTATGGAAGTTACTATTTAACTATTAAACTAGGGGCAAATGAAAATTAGTGGGTTTATTGTAAGTCAGGTTTCAGGTCCTGAATAAGACTTGTTCAGGTATTTACATGTGAGGTAGGTTTCAGTGTTCCTTTTACAATCAATGGATATCAAGAACATGCTCCATATTCAGTTAACCAAATACTAAGTGTCAATTTGGGGTGAACAGAATTACTTTCCAAGTTTTATTTAATTTATTGGCTAGATCCCTGTAACTCACATATTGATACCTAAGTGTACATGTCTTAACCTGAACCTGAATCCCACAAGTTTCTTTTGAAAAATTATTTGTCCATATTAATCCAAATTCATGGCTGTTAGCACCAGAAGTCAGGAAGACCAGCAGATTCAATCACATGTTGCTTCTTTTCCTCCTCAGTCTGCCCCTCAAGACAGCTGAGATTTCTGGGAGGAGTGAGGTATATCTCCATCCAGGTGGAAAAGAGGCGATGTGTCAGCAACCAATAAATGAATTGGATGAGGAAGAAATATCAGAACCTAAAAAAGACCTTGACTGAAAAAAATTTTGAAACTACTGAGCTCAAACCCAAGAACTTTCCCACTATGATCATTTTAAGATCAAGGAGGGATTTCCAGATTTTGGATAGCAGTCATTATTCTTTCAGTACTGGGGAGAAAGTTAAAAGGTGCTGCTTTTCAGAAGAAAAAACTGCAGACCTAAGTAGGGTGGAAGAAAAGTTCTTCTGTAGGATGAAGTGGGTGGATTCATATTCATGTCTTTCCTCTTGCTGCATTAGCAGACCAGTACCCCCCCACAGTGGCTGACTCAGTGAAAGTTCTTCCTTTGCTGGTTATGTGAGAGCATTCCTAACCCTGAGTGGTGTCAATTCAAGCTACTCTCCACTTTATTTATATCAGCACTACCTCATGGAATGAGTGAAAAGAAGAAACATCCATTTTATTTAGGGCAGCAGGTACTGAGCCTCCAAAGTATTTTTTTTTTCACTGTTGTTTACTAACACTCTGCAGCAAAATCTTAGTCCAAGACCTTGAAATGACCCATCATGGAGAAGGAGGTGTGTCTGATTTTTTGGACTACCCTCAGGGCTGAGCTGTATGGCTTTTAATCGGGTCAAGGCAGACTTATAATAGACTTTAAAGTCTTTTCTATTTTGTTCTTATTGCCATGATAGTGGCTCAGTTTGATAACACAATTTCCGAGCATTATTGTGTAAGCAGCTTTCATATTGAATTAGGGAACTATATAACAGGACAAGAAAATTAATGCATGCTAGGCAGCACTTACAATAAGCTTCTGCATGTTTTCACCACAAAATGACATCTGTGACCTTTCTTTTCCCTTTTCAGTACAATCAGTCAGCATGAAAAGTTCTGCACTACTGTTAAAAATAGAGCACCCCACCTATTAAATGTTCAGCAGAACATGCAAGTCAGCCTTGCAGCAAAAAAAGAAGGTAAGAAGGTAACAATGGTCACTAATCTTGCATTTCTGTTTTCCTCAAAATATGTATGGAATTATATAGGCAAATATACTTCTGTGTTCATGTTGTCTGCCTTAGCTTGACACTGTGGATCCATAATGATTAATACCAGATCTGTGCTCTGCCATAGCGCACACAGCAGCACTGCTTGCTCCACATCTGAACCATCCACTTGACTGCCTTTGTCAAATTAGCACCCGATACAGGATTCATGTCACCTTTGTGTTGGCTGAAAGACAACAGCGGATGTCTGATCCGCTAAGAAGCTGCATGGTACAAGTTATCCTGCAGGTATTCCTGCAGGTATTTTTTTAAGAGGCAGACTGAGTTTAATCCAGAGCTGCACTGGATGCTCCATGTAGAGCTGCGTTTAAGTGTGTGCTAATGCCAGATTTCCTGTATTGTTCAGTGAGCTACTGAAGTACTCGCCTATCCTGAACTGACCTTCAAGATGCTTTCGCCAGCTTGACCTATGAGTTAGGTCACCTGCAATCCCTTAAAGTTCTTCCTCAAAATTCATCTGTGGCAAGGACAGGAAAATAGCTAGCAATGGTACTCAGGTGCCCCGAGTATCTTCCTCTCCGTCCATAGAAACAAAATCCAATGTACGCTGAACATGCAGGTATTGAAGCCTAGAATTAGAGCCTGATTTGAAAATTCATCCATTTAGGGAAGAGTCAAATCTCCTTCCTTTGTACAATAAGTGAGCTATCTCAAAACATATTCTGCTTTCCCACTTGCCTCTGAGTACATAGACATTGGTTTTAAGAATGCCATGCTATTTTATTTAATCAATTAATAAACCATTTTGTAACTATATCTGCACATTTCTTCATCCTCCATTTCTCTCAACCAAACACACTGTAGTTATGAAAAGTTTTCACTTACAGGGGTGAATATTTCTCAGGGAAGGGCAACTTTTTAGATGCTGACAATATTAACTTATTAGTTATTTTCTTAGATTAATTACTAAATTAATAATCTATTACAGTAGTCGCTGAATTCTTTTGACCACCAGACATCTTTCAAGGATTTGCCTATATGTTTAAATTCTGATTCAGTGTAATGCCTGTCATGTATGGCATATGGTTTGGCTGAAGATTATTGACAGACTGTTGGGTTACTGTGATTTGTCACAGCTCCAGTAGTTTGCATAGAGTTCTTTGCACAGAATATGAGTAATGCTAATTGAGCTTGTGTGTTATGTTCACAAGTGTAAAAGAAATGGCATTTTATAAAGAAAAATATGGGGGTTTTGGTAACAGTCGCGCAATATAAAGTAATGTCTTAGCTTCTCTGAAGTTTATTGCAAAATACCATTTCCTTCCCCAATGTCAGGACTTTTGTCAATCTATTTTTCTTTGCATTGAATCTGGTAAGTAGTAACTGATCTTACAGTGTTGCTTACTGAGATATGGGTCACTTTGTATAAAAAATGGTAAAGGAACATTAATTGTCAAATGTAAGCCACATGACAAGTATAGCAAGAAAAAAAGCTAACTGTCTGTCATGCATCAGAACAAGGAAAAAAAAAGTCATATTTTCATAAGTGGTTGTTCATTCATAAAGAACAGAACTTTTTTGTACTTCACCCACCACACCCCTTTGTGTTCCTTTACCTTTGAAGACTTTGGCCAGTGCTGTTGTACAACTGTGGGTGTTGATAGCATAATCACAGCGCATTGTGCAGCAGGTTCATTTTCCAAACAAATCAAGCAGGGAGAGCAGCACCACCTTGGTTTGATATGCTTGGGTAAATCTAGAAAATATTAGCCTGAGAACAAGAAACCTGGGAGTATATTCTTTCTTTCTCTGCATAATCCGACTCTACCCTGAAGATTCCATTCAAAGGTGGGGAAGTGCTATGGTGCCCTTTTACAGACAGAAAAAAAAAAATCAGGAAAAAATTTTCTAAGTTGTCCTACTGCCAAGATATCACTGGATGGGAATTTGCCTATAGATAACCATCAGAAAAAGATTGTACACAGCACGCTGAAACATGAGAAATCTGTGGCAAAGGCACACTAAAATTCAGTGCCTTAACCACATGGTCATCTTTCCTCTCTGAGAAATACCAGCCTCATATTCAAACCACAGGCACAACCCCTAAACCCATGGTATCCATCTCCACAGTGGGCAGAGCTGCAAACCTTAAACAAACTACCTGAATGATACAGAAAGCACATGTTTAATCCTTGAAGGGCAGGTTATCTCCATACAGGTATTATTTACATTTGGCTCTCAAATATGGGGAATGAAGGAATTAATCTGGGGCATAAAAGGGAAAAGGGCTGAATACTTGGGATGTGCCTTGACACCAAATCCCTAGCTATATCCAGAAAGAAACAAACTATAATGTGAGTCTGCCTGTGATGCTGTTGAGACTGAATTTTTGAAGACATAACCTGACTGTTACTTATTTGTCTTGCTCTGTGTTCAGTGAACTAAAAACAGGCAAAATACAGATCAAGGATGGATTTTGTAATAAGATCCTAACAACAGAGTTACTACTTTGCATTTCCTCCTTGGAGAACCTGGAAAACAAAGAATGGTATTATGAAATAGTAAACTGATTTAAGTAGCTTCTGAAGCTGAGCAGTAGAGTTTTGCCTTCTGAAGCTGTTGTACAGGGAGAGCAGCTGTAATTTAATGATTAAACTTGAGCCTAGGAGACTACAAGCTCCAGCTTGCTGAGCGAATCTGCCCCTTGGCAATGATGTGAGTTTGTGCCGGAGGCTGGAGCCTCTCTGAACCTCAGTGACCAGGCTTATCTGTACAACATGGAAAACAAAGCTGTTACCTAAAAGCTCAACAGGTGTACAAGGCAACAGGAAATCTAAATTATCAGCAAAACTGGGTTTGGTCAGACATTTTCCTAATCACATCTTTCTCTCACCTCATCTATTTGAATATATGATAAATGCATTTAATGAAGGTGGGAAGGGGAGGGAGGGAGCGGGAGGGGGGAGAAGAAAAAATAAATACTTATTCTAAACCACAGATTTTCGGTTTGAAGATTCCTGGATTTTTTAACAATTTTGTGTTTTGGACTGAAAGACAAATAGGAGTTCGGGACTTCCTCAGGAAGATGCAACTTAGGTACATTCCTCTCTGGTTTGTTTGAATGTTGTTTTCACAGTAGTCAACCTTTTACTTAGAATCCCTGTTTTTCCACTCAATTTTTCGCCTGCCCTGTTACTGTTCCAAGTTTTCAAAGAACCTTCCCAACATGGTCTCTTGATTTTACATTCACTTCAGCAGTTATAATTAAGAATAATTACACAACATCAGCAATATGGGAGATTCTCATTTACCCTTCAGTACTAAGCCTCAGCACATTTCATGTACTCCTAGTACAGTGAATTTCTTCAAGGCTGTACTAAACACCCATATTTCTTTGCAGACTCATGGAAAATTTTGCCCTGTCTTAGCTGACCTAAAGTCTATGGCTTCACAACTTCTTTTTCAGTAATAATAATAAATAACTTTTGTGGATTAAGTGTAAATATGATCTAGTAGGTTTTTTTTCAGAATCACCAGAAAGAATTGGACCCTCAAAAATAAAAAAGGTATTCAGATGGAAAGAAGGAAGATAGTTGTATCCTTTTATCTCTAATCTCCTTCAAATCCACCCCTATCACATTCAGTTTCTCTCTCTATATAACCATCTTCTAGCAAAACCACCTGCAACTGCAATGACTGAAAGAAAAAAAAAGCTTCACCAGAGTACAAGAAGAATGGATGTTGTTCCTCAGGTAAGAAATCAGCCCTGTGCACAACTATCTTGTGCCCGTGTAGTATCCTACTATGCATGTTGAGTTTCACTCTGGGGAACAAGAACTTATTTCTCAGAGACTGAGAGCTGGAATGGAGAGTGGAGTTTCCATCAGTATTTGTGGCCATAATGACAAATTTGTCCATTCCTCTGCATATGACTTGGAGCAGAATTTCACTATGGAACACCTGTATGAAAAATACAACCTCATGTTGAGTTATAGCATAGCTTAAAAGACCTCAGGTGGTAGTTAATCCATCACAACTTAATGTACTTTTCTCCAGAGGGTTAGTTACACTTACAGATAAAATAAGGACATTGTTATTAGTATAATTTTGTCTTTCTTCACCTCTCATGTGCTATATGTTATTGCATTTCTCTCTACTATTTTAAGAGCTTTTTCCTACCAGAGAACTTTTGCCTATTCAGGGGGTGATCTTGAGGGGTTTTTTTATAAGAATAATTGTCTGAGTTACTTCAGTCTTCCAGTGTCCTACAGAAATGTTCTAGTTCCTGATGTTTAGTCAAGCAGCCTCCTTTATGAACCTTTCCTCTCCCTGGTTATTTCACCCCAGATTAATTCCAAACAAAGTCAGACATCTTCAGAATCCAACAGAAGTCATCAGAGAAGCACGGGGAACAGTGATTTACCACCACTACTCTTAGGTACCATCATTCCATCTGTTTACCATGTTCTCATCTCAGTTTTCCTGTCTTTAGACATCTGAAACCTCACAGATGGAAAAGAGCTGACTGAAGGGAAACCTCACAAGCTTTTCACATTTTTATTTTAAAATTTGAACCTTCTTGTGCATGTTTTCATCAAAAATTTGGCATATGAAAATATACAGCACATCCAGGCTGAGATACATAGCTGAAGAGTATTGGGCTTATTTATTTGCTTATTTATTTATTTAAGCTGCCTGACATATGTAGAAAACACTTAAAAGAAGTTTCTTTCTCAAGGCTCTTTGGGACTTTGTTGAAAAGCAAGAAAATCAATTGTTTATATAGCAACAGCACTTCATTCCAGGCATGGGCTGAAGCACATACTTACTTAACAATAAATCTGCTTCTATGAAATGTAGGTGAAAAAAAAAAAAAAAAAAAAAAAAAAGAAAGAAATAAAATACTCTGCATCTATACAGCAAAGTCTATGCACTGCTTTCAAAGAACTTCAGAGTGGTGAATAAAGAGCTTTTTATTACTGCAGGACACTGAAGCACAGAGATGGTTAATGAATTATCAGAAACCCTCACAGATAAAAGATCTAAACTGAGATGAACCTAAGTTATGAGTCCCTCTTGCCCTATTTACACTGCTTTTTCACAAAACCTACTAAATCTTGTGAGGATCAGAGCCAGTTTAATTCCTTTTAAATTCAGTCTGGAAAGAAGTTATTCCATAGCAACATTTGTTGAATAATGCATTTGGATGAAGACTGCTCAACCAGCTCTGTGAATGTACAGTGTTTGAAACTGCATGTGAATATATATTGTAAGAAGCTCAAGTACTGGAAGTAGTTAATGGGCTGTTTGCAGCAAGCAATCAGTTATCAAGCAGCATGACAGCAAGGTATGTGATCACAACAACAGTTCAATGCAAAAAGTGATTTTCTCAAGAAATCATGAAAGTTGGTTTATAGATAACTATATTGCGTTGGCTGTCATCTTTAAAATAATGAGCTATAGTACTAAACCCCCCAACATACTACTGAGAAAAAGTGCCTTGAGTGAGCTATTTGACTCCTAATATTTTGATGTGAGATTTAGCAATTTAACTCTTGAAAGCTCAAGAGCCTTCAGCCTGTTCAGCTGAAAGCTTAAAGGATACAGTGGACTTCATCACCAAACTAAAATATAGAATTGTATCTAGTTAATGCCCCAGAAATAAGTGAGGAAAATATGCTGCCTACTAAACTAATTTTAAATTGTTAGTACTTAGTGTCACTACATTTCTCCTCAAGGTATGGGTATATAAGAATAATGTCAGCACCAGAGGCTTTCCTACTGTTTGTGTTTGCCCTAATTTGGAGATTTAGCTGCTGCAGTTGAATAACAGCAGTATGATCTTAAACAGAAAACTGGGAACAGGCAAGGAAAGGGAAGAAGACAGAAATTGGATGACATTTACATGTGTGTGTGTGTCCTGGAATTGCAGGAGTTGAAGGCTTTCCCTCTCCTCTTTCTGGTAAGTTTGAGGGCAGTGATTATTAACTGAGTAGATGACATCAAAATGGAATGATGAAAGGGAGAAACATCCTAATGTTCAGAAGAAAGATATGGAGTGCTGAGAAACCTCAGCATCTGCCACCCAGAAGTCTGTGAGGTGATTTGTTACCGAAGTAAAAAAATAAAAGCTAAAATAAGCCAAAGTATAACGAAAAGAAATGACGAAAGAGACCAGCAATGCTCCCAGGGGTAATCTGGGAACCATCCAAGGGTTCTCAGTTTTGCTCAGAACAGCAGTTTGGAGCTAGAATTGTTCACACAGGTGAAGATGTTCAAACAGAAGGTGAACCAAAGTCTGTTAAGCTTCTTGTCCCTTAACCCGGTGATACATGCAGGTTTTTTTCTACAGTCGGCAAGAAAAGCAAGGTATTTCCGAAAGCTTCCACAGGGCCAGCCTAAGTTTTTAACCTTTTCCCACTGTCGCTGGAAAGCAAATTGAGTCACGTCCATGCCACTGAGATGCAGTAGGCCAAGGGACTGGGAAGATGGAGAAGTTTTAATAGATGTCTGAGTTTTCACTCACTTTCAAAAAGCTGAATTCTCTTTTGAGAGATGTGCTTTGGAGCTGATTTTTGGAATAATCACAGACGCTGTAGTAAGTGCCAGGAGGCAGGGAACCTAAGATCTTAGCTCATCACAGCTCCAGGGAATTTGAGCCAAGAGATATTATATCTCAGCATAATCTCTTGCAAGGGATACTTTTGGGAAAATTTCTCTCTATTCCTCTTGCTTGAGCAGAGCCATGGCACAAGAAAAATTCACAAGAACATGCAGTTGTAAAAAAAAAGAATTAAAAGGGAGACTGGCTGCAGCTGTGGTCCAAATGTGACTTAGGAATCAAAGAAAATGTTTGTATTACATCTTATCTCAATTCT
>NW_009259435.1:694183-741269 GCF_000687185.1 Egretta garzetta | reverse complement strand
CATGTCCAATAGCACCAATTCAGATTCCTAGAGGAAGCCGTGGGTATCTCAAGCAGGAGAAAACATGATTTTTTTTTTGTTGACTGTCATTCAAATAATGCCTATATGGCATGTTAGCAGGCTGCACCTCTGTTGGTTGAACCCTTGTATAAAAGTTCATAATGCGTTTCTTATGATTTACCAAATGAGGTCAACAAATACCTATTCAAAATTCCTGCCACAGACCTTTCGTGGGGGGATTCAGAAGTTCCTCAGAAAAAAGATGATTTCCTTCTCTTCTGATGGTGAAAGTTAATTATAATAGACTGATGTTGTCTCCTTTAAGAAAGTGAGCAAGTCTGTAAATACCTACTTTTTTTTTTCTGATGTTTCTCTTGATGCAAATATTTCAAATCTTTTTAGTCTTAAGCATACATCTTATACATAGAGTGTCTGAACAATCTTCCACAATGCTGTTTGCATACGTACAACTACATTTTATTTCCTCTCTTCATTTCTTATCTTAAGCCTGGGTAATGAAATATATGGATGGTCATCTTTTCTCTGGAAGGGAAACAAACACTATAAACAGAGAAACAAAAAAAAAAATTTGAGGGACTAATGGGTGAGGATTAAAACTGAAGAGAGGAAGGAGAAAGAAAAAGGAATTTAAGAACAATCTTAAAGGAGACAAGGAAAAATGAGGAAGGAAATAGAAAGACAGCAGTTTTTTAAAGAAAAACAGATCAGCATGTGGGGTAAGAGAAAGCAAGTGACAGGGAAAGGACAACAAAGCAGAACTGACTGAAGTAGGATTTGAAAGGGAAACTTCAAATATCTCAGGGTCTCAGCATGTGGGCTTTTTTTTTTTTTTTTAAACACCTTCACAAGGAAAGGGAGGAATTTTGTTGTCAGTGTTGTCACAAAAGAAAAAGTAGAAATCTGCCAAAACCAATAAGCTGTCTTGTAATGTGTGCTTATTAGAATAAAGTAAATATGGGAATGAACCCAACTTGATTTCATTAGTATGCATTTGAAATAAAAAAAAACAACAGCAGCAAAACCAGCCAAGATTTTATAGGAAGTGGTAAGAAAGAGGAGTGATATATGAAGAATTAAATAATTTTTTTCTAGAAAGGAAAAAAGACAGACTCCAAAAGAGAGGGAAAAAAATAAAAGAAGATATAAAGTTAGGAAAAAAGTTAAATGCAAATACAACACTGGGGCAGAGGGGAGGGAGGAGGTGCAAGAGGATAAAAAATCTAGTCTAATCACCTACCAATCCATTTTTTAATTTATGAATTCACTCATCCATCTTAATCTCATCACAATATCACATCTGAGTGCCTAAAGGCTGGAAAGGGTTTAATTTCACCCCTTCTCCCCAACAGGCAGCCAAGAGATGATGATATCAAATCATTATTCCTGTTTAACAGTTTGCCTCTCCTTTTCCTGTGATAGCGAAAAAATTGATCTGCAATGGAGCATTCAGTGCATGGATCCCCATTCAGCAATACCTGCTTTTGAAAGGGTGCACCGTAACCCTGGGTTGTTTCCCTGCACTGTGAAAAGAAACCAGCCAAAGTAAATGGCAGGGATCTGTGCAACTTCTCCTCAAAATGATCCGAGGGCTGGGAGGGCCACAAAAATGATCCGAGGGCTGGAGCACCTCTCCTATGAGGACAGGCTGAGGGAGCTGGGGTTGTTCAGCCTGGATAAGAGAAGGCTGTGGGCAGACCTGATTGCGGCCTTTCAATACCTAAAGGGAGCCAATAGGAAAGAAAGGGGAAAATCTTTTTAGTAGGGCCAGCTGTGACAGGACAAGGGGAAATGGTTTTAAACTGAACCAGGGTAGGTTTAGACTAGATATAAGGAAGAAATTCTTTACAATGAGGGTGGTGAAACACTGGAACAGGTTGCCCAGAGAGGTGGTGGAGGCCCCATCCCTGGGAACATTCCAGGCCAGGTTGGACGGGGCTGTGAGCAACCTGATCTAGTTAGCGGTGTCCCTGCTCCTGCAGGGGGGTTGGACTGGATGGCCTCTAGGGGTCCCTTCCAACCCAAAACATTCTATGATTCTTTCCCTTCTCAAAAGCCCACATAAATAACTTTGTAGATACCACCTGTACCTCTGTTTTGTTTCCTCATAAGAAAATGTTGTCCCTGTGCTTTCACATGCAGATAGGCTGAATACCAGCGTGGCGTCTCAAGGTGGAGATGAGCAAAGTTTCAGGAATGAGCCAGTACCCTCTGACCTCTGAAATGCTTGTGAGTGTCAGGAACTCTGGTTTCAAGAGAGCTCATGCTCTTTTCCATCATGCCTCACCCAATAATTGATATTCATTGTGATTACTTTGGGCAAGGTAAAGTTCTTTTGAGTTATTTCAAGAGTATAGGCATTGGGGAGGAGAAATGATAATTTAAAACTAATGAAACATTTGGCTAAAAAGTGATATTAACATGCAGCTAATTTATTTTTTTTAATATTCATGGATAGTCAAAACTAGTTGCACATACATTCAGAAACCAAACTTTTTTTCTTTTTTTTTTTTAATAATCCTTAAGTTCCATGTTTCTATTAAGGGTTTGTCTGACAGATTCATGAACAGCATTATTTATACACCTAACTAAGCTCCAATGACCTCCCATACAGATGTCCTCAAATGAGAAGCAAACAGGATAAGAAATATTGAGGGGAAGAGGGATTAAGCTTTGAGAAGTATTTCATAACATTGAAGAAACTGTCCTTGTGTTATTAATGAAGTGAAGGCTGAGTATTACGATATGGAAGACAATAAGTAAATAGAGATAAAACTAATCCCAGGTTATAATCCTATTATAAACTCTTCCAGAAAGTAGAACTTTTCTCCAGACCTTGCAGGAAGGTGGGAAGTCATATTTCAAGAAAAGATAGGTTCAGTATGACACCTTCATTGACACTTATTTTATTTTTGAGATTAATCAAAATTAATCAGAATACATTAGCACCATGGTGCTGTCAGATGTAAAGAAGGTCAAATACTCCATGATCACTCCTCAAAAACTGACAACAGAGAAAATTAGAGCTTTAGTGGCATTTATAAGAACATCTGTTCTGGGATCCCTGGAGCTGGCAGTGCTGCCTTGTGTACTTCTGCAGAGAGGTAATTAGCACTACGGAGGACACCAAAATATCAGAAAGAAAAAGGAAGCCTCCATGTTTAGCAGAAGAGAGATATAAATATTAGAGATATCCGAGTTCATATCCACCACCCAGCTGCTGATTTGGTGAGGTACAGCCTGTGATTAATCCAGGCCAAAGGACAAAAAAGACCAGCAGTTGAAACCCAGAACGTCTGTGGCAGCTCTCCTTAATTCACATGCTGGAAGACTGGCAGGGAAAAATTTGCCAGCTTCATGAAGATGCCACTGAGATTGCAATCAGAATTTCTTTCATTTCTGCACAACAAAATACTGCTTTTCCTGGAAAGAGAACTGGGATGAATTCTGACCTAGAATAGCAAGCAGCACTAAAGAAATTAAAAGTTAGAGGAGAGAAGGCTTGGTTTTCATGTAGTCAGGATGAACAACTGCACTAATCAACTTTTTCATCATCCTTACACTGATCTTGGTGCTGCCATAGCTACTGGCCTTATACGAACGGCAGATAGTATTTTCCCATTCATGTTGTCTACATTTCATGTAATTTGCGAAGTTCCAGCAGAACTGTACTGGTGAACTGAATCTTATTTGTAATCACCATATAAACACTTCTTAGACAATGAAATCTCAACAAAGTTTTTAATATTTTTTTTTGTGAAAAAAATAGAAATTACCAAAACATTAATTGGATTTATTTATCTGCTTTCTGGAATAAACTAGATATAGAAAAAAAGCCTGCTGTAATTTGGCGCATGATATTTCAATGTAAAAGAATAATCAGAAAGCTATTTTAAAATGTACCAGAAAAAGAAGGCTAGATCTGCAGAGAATACATATAATGATTTTAGGAAGGGAAAGGTTGAAATCCAAAGAGCAGGGCAAGATCAGACAATAAATGGGAAACTGTTTCTACTGTGGAAGAAGACATAAAATAAATTGAAGCTTTGGGAAAGTCAGAAAGGGAAAGGACAAAAATAACAATTTATTTACCAATTCAGTCATTTAAAATTCTAATTGATGTACCCATCTATCCCACTCTATGCTGTGTGTGACAAAACTTTCATCAATACAATATAAAGACATCAAGTGCTTGAGCTTTGTCCTCCTCTCCCCTGGAAGCACTGAAAGATATTTTATTAATCATTGCCTCTGCTTCAGATCTTCCTCTCCTGAAGGTGAGGAGGCAGTGAAAAAGCTGAGCAGGGGTCTTTATTTTCATACTTGGCTCTGATCCCTTTCCTTCAGACTGCCACCAGAAATCGGTTTGGAGACACCTAAAGAGAAGTGAGCTCTATGGGGAAATTAATTTTAAACAGAGTTTCCTGATCAGGTTAAAATAAACCAAACACTGTTACAGCTCTCCCCATCCCCTCAAAAGAAAATAAACCAATCAAACAAACCAACAAAAACCCAGCCACCAAAGAATCCTTCATTTCTTTCAGGAGATTTTCTTTTCATGATGTTGCCAGCTGGAAAAAGGACCAAAAGAGCTATCGCTGTGCGACTCTTCTAATCTCAGTCCATGTTGTCAGGGCATGCGGTTGTAGAGCAGGGTGGTGCTGCAGCATGCGCAGGGTGGTTCCCATCTGCTTCCCTGCAGAACTACACAGGTAGGGCTCTCGAGGGACTTTTGGGTCTCTCTTGGTGTGGCACGCACAACACTGGACATTATGGGAGTCTTAGTTTTATAGTATGCTGTACTGCACCTCCAAACACTGTGTTGATGAGTTTAATCATCCTCCTTTCCTGCTATGCCGTTTGACCCTACTGTTTACACATGCTAATAATAATTATATCACTTCACATTAGTGCATTCATTTATGCCTCCTATTAACAAATATTTAATTGTAAACAGTATTTTAAGATACCAGTTAAAAACCATCATATTCATTCTTTATCTAATATTGTTAAATAGTTATTTCAAAACGTTTTACTCCAATGTTTCAAACACGGAAGCCGATACACTCCAAGACTAAGTGAATCACCCTCTCCATTAGTTTTATAGATGAGACTGAAACTCTCACCATAGTGATTGATAATCTGGCATTATCTAAATGCCTGCAGAGAAGATATACAGCATAAAAATACTTGAGCTGAGCTGAGAATTTCCGAATAGAATCATCTAACACCTTATTTGATAAAACATGACAGGATTTGTTGAGAAACATATTTCATCAATGGCATGTGAAATTTCGTAGTAACATAAAATACTTAGAAACAACTCACAGCTACTCAAAGCAACAGCAAATAATGTGAAAAGGCACATTTGTGATCAGAACAGTCAACTCAACAAGATTTTCTACAGTAAACAGGTGGACGTATTTACCTACATCTGTTTGCATTGTACTCACCACCTTAGCAATCCGCTTCAAAGATAACAAAATGAATGAGCATAAAATATGTTTAGAACAAAAGGATCCGTTTTAAAGAGGTTTTTAACCACTAAATTGCTCTATATGTACTGGGATCCTAACACAAATAAACCTGATTCAGAATATAATTTGATTACATTAATAGGGTGTCTATTTCCATATCTTAATTTTTCCCTCAGGTTGTCTTTTAGCTAGTTTTTGATGTTTAGAAGCATATTCTGTTTGTATGTCACACCAGCTACAGCTTGTACAGCATGTGTTTCATCCAGTTTTAAGCTTCTCTTCTTCTGGCATTTGTGAGCTCTGTAAATTTTGCCTGTTTTAGAACCATTTTATTCAATTCAAAAGTATCATAAAACTGCCAGTCTTAAACTGAGAATCTGAAATCACAAAGCATCGTGTAGTTGATTTATTATTTAAGTGCACTGTTTGCTTTCAGTGCATTCTCGTTCTCACTCTTTATTAAATAAGATTGAGGGAGCAAGAGTGAAGTAGAAAAAAAGGTAAAAATGAACGTTATTTCAGATGTTTTGAAATGTTAAGGAGGTCTAATCACAGAAATCTCTGAAAGTTACTAAGAAAAAAGATGATGAAATACTAAATGCATAGAAGTCTTGATTCCAGATCTGTTACTTGAGAGTGTTTGTCTTAAGCTATGAGGCATAAAGTCATATTTTCCAAATGGCACTTAAGATGCTTGCAAAGCATCCTGAATGCCAGTTTCAGTTTTGAATTGACTATGATCAGGATAACAGAGTGTATGGAAGGATATGCCCCAGTTACAACTAAGGATACTGCAACTTTCACAACATCCTTACTTCGAGAAGTTGACAGTATCAACAGAATTTGAGCTACAAAACTGGAAAGATACAGGATCAAGAAAGAAATAATGGATTTAATGGCAGTTAGATGAACATCTATCAAAGGGTCCCTGAATGTATCTACATAACATTGCATCTTCTTTGTGTGTTTACATAGAGAAATAATTAATAAGGCTGAGGTTACCACGGATAGTACTAGAGGAAAAAAGCAACCTACAAAATAAAGAAGCAGCAGGTAGAGATGTGAACTGTCCCAGTCAGTGTCATGTGCTGTGCTATTTTCCCTACAGTTCCCCGTTGAGCTGCAGAGGTAAGTGCTGGGTGTAATTCATAGTAAAGGAAGAGAAGTCACAGAAGAGATCGCCAGAGATCCTAGAAGCAGCCATGGGACCATCCCAGCTATTCTGAGCTTGATTTGCAGCAACAGCCATTGGGTGACATTGATTATTTTTACACAGTAGAGTACGTAGAGCCAGGTACTGAACCACAAACTGGCATGGTTAACAAACATCCATACAGCACCAAAAGCTTTGTAGATGGAAGCCAACTTAAACACACCCACAAAGTAGAGACTATGAATGTACATCAATACGGTCACCTGCAAGATAAATCTTGATGTGCTCAGAAAGATGAGGATCATATCAGCAGAAGAAATTTTTTTGGTTTTGATCCAGTTAATGATATTAACAGCTGTAATAAATCCATTTCCAATAAAACCAACAATGACTTCAATAGCTACAAAGCTTATTGAAATTATAAGCACGGGTGGCAACATCTTGCTGCTTTGGTCACCTCTGCCTGATTAGCTTGTGGAGCTGTGCAAGAAGTTGAGCAGACCTGATGGTATCTGATTAGCCCCAGCCCCAGCTTTCTCACCTTATATCTAGGAACAAAAAGGCATCTGGAAATAGTAGTGGAAAATGACTGTTGATGTTCTTCCTGAACGTGCAAATCAGAGAAGGATTTAATAATTAATTCTAACCTTTTATATGCATAAGATTTGCCTATGCTTTTCCCTAGGGATGTGAGATAGCCAGCTGTATTAACCTCCCCATCTTTTTGTTTAATTGTTTATTCCTACCTAGGATGACAGAAAGCTCTGGAGCTCTTTGGTTCCAACTATACCTGACAAGGTGGAAGGTGATGCACCATGCAATCCAGTACAGCCAGCAGCATACGTGAAGGCACAGGAAGAGGTCTTATATTGTAACTATCATCTTTCATAGGGCTTGGAAGGTCTATCAATTATAACTAGACCAATTAGTTGCAACCATTTTAACGTGGAGAAAACTGTACAACCTCCAGCCCTATTTTAGGGGAGCACTCCAGATAACAAAGCTGTATTTACCCAAGGGTTATTGCTTCATGTAGCTGGCTACTTCTGATATGTTACATCTAGTGCTGGTCACATATATGGGATCAAAAGATGACAGTAACCACTTGTGTAATGGGGAAAGCAGTGACAACAGGCTAGTGAGGCAGAGCAGTTGATCTAGAAGAACCCTGTTAAAAGTCCTACCTTCTCCACCTGCTTTCACTGTCCTGGCCTCTATCCCTCCTGCATGCTCCAAAGAAGTTTCTTCCTCTAGATCATAGACCTAGCCCTCTTCTGCTTTATGGAGTGAAAGACTGTCATCCATCTCCATACTTGTGTCAGCTTTGGCTAGATGCTTTAATGAGCACAGCAGTCCAGAACAGTGGGTGTGGCCCATTAATCTGCATCCTGCATTAGTGCTTATTTATAAAGAAATATGTCTGGATTTACAGAACCAAGTGTCCTTACCTTTTCAACCCCAGGCCCATTAATGCAGTCTGTGAATAAAATACTGGCATATAAATACTATCAATATATTCCTTCTTGAATTAGAGAAATATGTAACAGAAAGTGAAGACTTGGACGACGGGGTAAGAAGCAGCTGAGATCATTTGACCACTGGAAAAAGACTGGGAGTTCTTTGGCGGTAAAATATTGTTTTTTCTGGGAAGGTAGAAATATACTTCTGGGCTCCATTCCTCAACAGAGTAAAATGACTAAAAATAAAAGGTAGACCAAGTTCTAATCTGAATTTGGTAAAAACTGCCAATTTGATTTGCTGTTTAGCATTACATCCAGTCTTCAAAGTTTTGTAGCAGAAAAAAAAAGCTAACTGAAATTGATATAAGTACATATCTTCATTAACTTAATGAAATGAAAAGGTGAATTTACAATCTTGGTAGCTTTTATTTCTGTCAATACTTCATACTAAATTTATATTTCAGTTTAGTTTCTAGCAATCACAAGGACTAGTAGCTTTTTTGCTTAAAAAGTGAGCATACTTTATTCATCACAACAATGCAAATTTAAAAAAAAAATTGAGACACATTTACAAAATATTGTATATCAGTTCCAGATTTTAAAAAGCCCAAGGGAAAAAACAAATAAACAAACAAATCTAAACTAAAAATACATTGTCATGTTTACTTTTTCTATCATGTTCTTCACCAAAAGTATTCAAAATAGTGGAAAAGTCACATCTTACTAAGGAATAAAATGATGAAGTGTAACTCGGTGCCTACAGTGTATTTTAAATTTATATACATAAAGCTTCCTGTACATGGAAAATGCATTGTATAATTACAGTAGTCAGTTACCTCAGAAGTGTAGTCATTGAGTTACTCAAGGGAACATGACAGTAACACTTTATTTTTATGCACTTATAAAAACCAGCACTGCAATTATAAAGTAAAAGAAACCACAGTAGAAGATACAATCTAGAAAAATGCATGACTAAAATAGATTCTTAGCTGTTCCAACAAACAGTTACAAAATCCTATTCTATCTTCATAGACACTATTTAAAATAAGAATTTTAAAGAAAACCTACCCATTTCATTTTCCTCTAAGCAAGGCCAAAAATGGGAATAACTATTTGAGACATTCCTGCCTTGAGGACTCCCTCTTTCCTCTCAAAAAGGAAGCCATCACACAACCTGTGCACCCTGGTATTACTTAAGTCTGCATGACTCAGGTAAACCAAACAGCCTGCCCCTCAGTGCTCTGTCACTGACCTACGTCTAATGCGTTCTGCTCCCAGGAATGGCTTCTATATAAAAATTTCTCTTGGTTTTCTCTCCTCAAGGGAGGAGCAACTCAAGAGAGGAGCAACTCAGGAGCTTCCTGGTGGACTGTAATGGTACTGTCATCTTCAGAGGTTCTGCAGAGGATAACGAGCCTACTCATGGATGCTGTGACACATACGTCCAAACACCAAGACGCAAAAGGCTAGTTTATGGATAACAGCAACCAGGACATGACCACATCTGATACTGGCTCAAATTTGGCCCCAGAGTGACCAGGTTGTCCACTGGTGTTCATCATAGTCTGACCTGGTATGCAGCCCTTTGAATTCTCTCATTGCCTTTCTTGCCCTTTCCTAACCTCACAATTTAGTTTCAACATGCTTTTGCAGAAAGCTGAGTGAGGATATTGAAGGGTGGTGGTAGTCCGACCATCTAACATAAGTGAACCATGGCTACAGGGCATGTACACTGTAGATAAGCCAGACCAGAAGGTTTTTACTGACTGCACAAGGATGACTGATTTAGGCGTCTCCCCAATATGTCAAGCTTGAGTGACAATGTAAAATGAGACAGGAATGGGTCACTGTGTAAATGTGCACAGTGCCCTTCAGTGTGGGGACCTTCTCTGAGGAAATCCTTGACAGTAGCCTGAGGGACATGTAGAAGTTATCTCATGGATTATCCTCCTAAAGAAGACTACAAGGGAGTTCAGGTTGTTTCATCTCTATTCTAACAAGTTTAAAATTCCCAAATTTGTAACAGTGGTTTATAAATGTACAGGTTTGGAGGTGAATGGAGTATACAGTTCAGAAGGATGCTGTATGTCAAGAACTTCATGCTGTGGTCACAGAAGTTTCAGTTCTCAGGCAGTATTTGATACCTTGAAGAATCTTAATCTATTTCTATTTGGAATAAATTATGATGAAAATAATTACAATTACCACAAAAAATCAAAACTTAACTAATACTTGGATTGTTGTTGGTGTATCAGTTATTTAGGCAGGAGATGTTAACATAATCTTAGCAACAAAAGCAGAAATAAATATTTTTAAAGACACACAAACACATCTCCTTGGGTATATGAAATCAGACATACCGATTCACTTTGGTCTCCACAGTTAAGACGAGCAGTGATCTGGATGAAACAAGAATCATAATACAGGAAATGAGGTACTCTGCAATGTACGAGGAAAGATACAAAGAGCTTGTACAACCCAGGTAGGGTTGCAACATTAATGCTCTTTAGTAGACTTCTTTTTAAGCTACAGAGTTAATGGTGATGATCAGACCAGGTTTAACTGGCAGAGGAGACGTGAGACCCTAGAATATGTCAGAGTTCCTTGAACTTATTCTCTGGTGAATTTAAAAAAAGCAGGTGAGCCGCAGAGTAAAGCAGAGACTAGCAATTATTAAAAATAAACAGAGGACAACGTTAGCATGACACAAATAATAAATAGTGGAGCGACGTGTCTGAATTTGTACAATGTTTTCCCTTGCAAGGTAAATCTCACTGTACTCAGAGAAGTCAGGTTCAGCTCACAGGATAACAGCTTTCCTCTTTTGATTCATGCTTTCTGATTAACAGCAGTAATAAATACACTTTGCACAATCCCTACAATGCTTTTAATTGTTGAAGTAGTTAGAGACATTATTACAGCAGAGCAAACAGTTTCCGACTCTTGTAAGACACTGCCTGTTCAGCTCATACACAAATCCATGAAGCACCAATTAACTGGTATCTGGTTCATCTTTTGGCATTTTACTGCGAGCAAGAAGTGTATGAATATGATGCTGGAAGATTTATTTCTGGTATTGTTCAGGAAGATGCATATCTTGGAAATTTTGCTGATGAATCATCCAACTACAGCCACTGTCTCACAATTTTTAGTGAAAAATAATTGTCCATGGCTGGATTGGGGATAGGAAAAATTAAACCATTGTTGTAGTTTAACCCTGCAGGCAGCTGAACACCACACAGCCATTCACTCACTCCCCCACTCCCCAGTGGGATGGGGAAGAGAATCAGAAAAAAAGTAAAACCCGTGGGCTGAGATAAAGAGATCTTAATAAAACAGGGAGGGGGGGTGGAGTAGTAAAAGAATATAAAAACCAAGTGGCGTACAATGCAATTGCTCACCACCTGCAGACCGATGCCCAGCCCATCCCCAAGCAGCAATTGCTGCCCCCGGGGACAACTCCCCCCCAGTTTCCATACTGAGCATGATGCCATATGGTCTAGAATAGCCCCTGGGCCAGTTGGGGTCAGCTGTCCTGGCTGTGCCTCCTCCCAGCTTCTTGTGCCCCTGGCAGAGCAGGGGAAGCTGAGAATTCCTTGACTGGTGTAAGTACCGCTTAGCAACAACTAAACCATCAGTGTGTTATCAATGTTCTTCAAGTATTAAATCCAAAACACAGCACTATGTCAGCTACTAGGAAGAAAACTAGCTCTAACCTGGATTAAACCAGGACAAATGTGTTCAACAGGACTAGGGTTTTTATCTCATAAAGTTGTTGCTACTATTTTTTGAAGCACGAGCTTTGATTTTGGTGTGACTGCCACCACCCTTCATTATCCTTACTCATCTCTCTGCATGCTGAAATGTGTCTTTTGGTGCTCTCATCAATACCAATCCAAATTTGGATCAAATTTCAAAATGTAAAGTGTTGTAATGTGATAGCTTCAGCACATCCAGAAAAAAACCAACCAACCAACCAAACCCCCAACATATTAGAGATGGACATCTAGAAAGCCTGTGCAGCTGAACTCCCAGTCTGAGAGCCAGGGTCCCCATCTCATGGACACATGGATGTGTAAAGGCCAGTCCATGACCCAGAGTGAAATGAGGATGAGGTTAGGGTGCTTATTTAAATATGAGTGTGGGGAAGCAGTCCTAATCCTGACAATTTAATTGTAACCTGCCTCCTGTTTGAAATCAAATAAACACTGAACTGTAATCCTGCAATTTCATTTTGGGATTTTACCCAGAGAGAAAAATCTTGGAAGAATTTTAACTTTTTTACCCACATCCTACTGATATTATAGTTTTATTATTTATTATAGTTTGACAGGTGTTAACCGTTTGCTGACTGCTAGTGTGTTATTCTACCACAACTAAATTAGAGGACTTGCAAAACAGTCCAAGAACTCAAGCATTAATATTAGTGTGATGGTAAACATTCAATTTCCTAATGAAAGGAGACAAGGAGATGAGAATATATTATTGTTAGCTCATACTGTGTGATAGAAAAAAAATAAAGAAAAATGTCTTATTTCAAGTTGGAGGAAGGACACTGCTTTCTAGGCAAGCATAGTAAATTTAATTCCAGTGGAGTAAGTGGCTACAAGAGCCTCATGACATTTGTTCACCTCTACATCATCAGCTCCTTAGCAAATAAGCTTTTTACAGCCTATAGTAAATTGCACACATTGTTTATAACACATTGTATCATAAAGTCCAGCTCTGATTGAAATCTCTGAGCACTGGCATAAGACAGTGAAGTGCTACTACTAATAATAAGATCTTTATAGTAAAATAATTGAATAAAACAAAGCACAGGAGAATACTTCTTGTATAAGATGGAGAAACAGGCCTCCAAATGAAAACTTGCAAAGAAAATTGTATAGGAGAACCATCAACATCTGGGTTTAAGAACCGTGCCCAGAAGTGGCATTCTTAGCTCTATTACTGGCTGTTTGCATCAATAATGCTTTCCAAAAAGGTTTTTCAAGTGTTCCTTATATATATGACAAAATATAGAAGGTGTATGAACCTTAATAAAAAAATCGTGCATCTGGTAAACAACAATAAATTATGCTGCCATTTAACACATTCCTGACTTAATATTGTACAAAGAAACAATGTTGCAAAATATCTCAAAAATGTGTGTGAAAGGGTGATAATCTATTTTACCATTAATTTGCAAGTTGTCACGCTGCTGTCATTATTGTACTGGAGATAGCGTACTGTTAATTTCAGTACAACACATTTTTTAATTTTTTTCAGAAAGACATTGTCATGGAAATCAGGCACAACTAATGGAAAGAGTCCTCTGAAATACTTGTTAGAGGTCAAGAAGATCAAGCAGTGTAACATCCATGAAAAGGAAGATGTAACTGCAATTTGAAGGAAGGAGGGATGCACATAGACCCCAAATGGAAGGAGCAGGTGATAGCAACAAACTAATGATGATTGTCAGTTGCTCCTCGCCATGAACAAAAAGAGTTTAATACAGACCTTCATTAACTCAGGGCAGTATTTGTAAAGATGTGTTTATGGTTTATGCCATAACAAGTATGAAAGGAAATCTGTTCACTTCCCAAGTAATAGCTAGATGTTACCTGCACCACTTCCTCTCATTTCCTCTTTTCATTCCCCTCTAGTTTACGTCCTCCATTGCCGAAGAGGACCACCTTCAATATGTTAGAGACTGATATAATTCCCTCCCAAATCCACTTTTCCACACCACTTTTCCTTACCAAAACCTTGGCCCATATCAGTTCAAGAAACCAGAAGATAGCTCATCTTTCGCCTACCTAAATTCAATTCATGCAGGAACTAGCTTCTCACCTCTACTTATACCTTCCTCAGGCCCAGATAAAGGACTACTCAAAGCTTTCTCTACTGTCCCTAGGGATGAATATTGTGTTAGCTGGGCCAACAATAAAGCCTTTTGTTTTCATCTCCATATCAACACTGTGAATTATCACTGTCTGAAACCATAGTTACATCCTTATCTGATCTTTGTCACTATGACTGGAAGAGCTCCTCTGGGATGAGTTTGTTTCATTGTGTATTGCACAGCATCAGTCAGAAAGCTTAATAAGTTATAAGTTATAATAAACATTGCTCTTCAGGGAAAGCTTTTTAATGAAAGCGTATTGACCCTCAGTTTTCAGTTGCAATAGCATATGTATTTTTCTTGCCCTTATTAAAATAAGTAAAGACATGACTAAATGATTTGAACTTCTTAGTTTGTCATTTTCATGCAAGCTGAAGACTTGCAAAAATTTCAGTGATCATACACAACATCTAGAAGAAAAATCTCTAATTAATAGCAATAGGTCTTGGTAACCTGCATTTCCCTGGGGACATGGTGACATTTTATGGTTTGGAAAACCCAGTGTTGAATCACCAGGAGGACTGCAACTTAAGTGTTTTTTCTTCTTAAGCAAGGGAAGAAAGGGTGGGGAAAAAACTAATGATGTCAGGAAGTTGATAGGAAAAGAAAATCATAAGCAAGCTGAGGTGTGTTTAATATTCCCCTTTTTAGGCTACCAGCAATAAAGTTAAATATCTGGATCACAGGACACAATGAAAAAAAAGGTTCATGTACAGAAATAGGCAAGCTCCAAACTGTTTTTCAAAGATGTAGTAAACCCAGTTTTAGCACATGAGTTATGGGAAGATCAGACAACTCAAGAAACAACTTTGCAAGTCCCCCATTCAGCGACTTGCAGAGCTATAACTGCTCTTTGTGTCACATGCATGGACAGTCTTTCACATCAGATGCCACCTTGCCACCACTCTCACTGCTTGTCACAAACACGTTGGAAGACCTCTTCTCCTAGTGTCATTAGATTTTAAAATAACCACTGGCCAGTATCTACTTTGCAGGAATCTACTACTGATGTCGGTTGGTAGACCTGCCCTGATCATGCCATTTCCTGCTATTCAGAGAGTCACTACGTCCAAAGGAACGGAGTTCTTTACTGAGTCGGATTACTCAACAATCACACTTCCTATAAAACAAGATTAAAGAAAGAGAATGCATTTGGCTTACTCTATTAAGGAAAAGGTTAAAATATTACATTAAAACAAGACACAAAGTTGCAAAACTATAGAATAATTATCAAGATTGTGTTTGATGATATACTCTCCTTAATTTGTCCAGCTTCTCAACAGATTTAGGAGATTTTCCTTTCATCTTTCTACTCCTCCAGGGATGCTTTATCCTAAAGTCTGTCTGGCTACTCTGCTATTAAAATTGGAATTGCTTCTTATGTGTTTCTTAGCAAGCCTGAAGCATTAGAAAACTTCTCACTTCTCTTTCCCCAAACCATAGCTGCAAGAACAGCTCTCTTCTTTTCCATGTCCATTACATTTTATGTTAGTGTATTCCTTTCCGCCCAGCTGGATTTCCCTGTTCACAAAACTGTCAGACTACAGTGAAGCTTCATGCAAAGTGGTCATTGCACTTAGGCTCAGCACTTACAATTTGTGCTTAGCTTCACCTAGAGAATAAATACACGCTTGTAACACAGGTGACAGACTTGTACATTGGAGCATATTTTCTGAGTCAACTTCCCTTATTCTATCTTGTGTTAGATTTCAGGTATCCTGCCATCACCAGCAGTTATCCATTTCCTGACCCCCATTCAGAAATACCATTCTTAAAAGTTGTCCTTATTCATGAAGCTTTTTTGGCATACACATGATGTTAAGATTGCTTATAGACTGCCAACACTTAAAGATAAGCACAGTCTTTATGATGGATTTTTATTACAAGTTGAGCCATTTTACTTAATCATAGACTCTGTAGACAAAGCGCACGAAACAGAACCCATCTCTTCTGTTTCCCTACCACCCCAACTCTCTTTCTTCACTATATATGCACAAATCATGAAAAAAGCACTCTGGAGTGATTGCAATAAAAATAACATCATTTAAAAGAAGATACACCTGTAGTGCTAAAAAATACTTTCAGCTTCTTTCAGTGCAGTGGTGGACTTAACAAAGGAGACATGATGAAGAGTTAAAACACCTTCTAAAATGTAAAAAAAAAAAAAAAAAAAGAATACTACTATTGAATAACATGTAGTTTTCTTAAGTGTACTTTTTATTGTGGGAACAGGGGGCACTGAATCAAGTTGGTAACTGCCATGTAAGGTAGGACTGAGTTTCAATATCAATGTCTACATATGTCTAAATCCCTAAGTGCCTAAATCATGGAATCATAGAATCATTTAGCTTGGAAAAGATGGTTGAATCCAACCATAAACCTAACATTGCCAAGTCCCACTAAATGTCTACACCTGTGCCACTGTCTACTGTCTCACAGCAGACAAAGATCTGGTCAGCAGAGTCACTGGAGCCTGTAGAGAGATTCATTTCACCTAAGGTAGGCACCCAAAGGCAGATCAGCAGAGACCTTCTGCCTTGTCTGTTAGCTGCTATGGCTAAAGGCAGAAGAGATGTCTACTGCCACCAACGATACCCAGGAATACCCAAGACATCTGTACAGTGCAGGCAGATGTGCCACAGGACTTCACAAAGGTCCATCTCTTTTTGCTGCAGCAGCTGGAAGTGATGTAGGCATTTAAATTACATCCTACTCGGAGACTAAAGGCCACTGCCTGAGGCTCCAGTAGCCATCAGGTCTCTGTCAAGTTCTGAGGCATATCTGCCAGCTCTCCTCTGCTGTCTAGAAATACCTGTGGCTGATGGTATTAGATTACTAAATTTGGCCAGTGAAGGAATTCCCAATGTCTGGAAGTAAATCACTTTCATTTTATCATTGGATATATTTGAACTCCAGATGGACTTAAGAACCAAGAATTAGAAAAGCTACAAAAACAAATAAAATTAAATCCACTGTTCTGTAAACTATATTGAATAATGTATCTAAGAAACAAAGGCTACCCATAACCTGGAGTTAGGGGTTGTTTTTTTTTCTTCCTTTCTTTTTCATAATACTGGATTTTAAAAGTTTAAAATACACGTTTAGAAAGTTGTCCTCAGTTTCTAAATGCACCTGGAATACAAATTTACCTCATGACAATACTTTTAATGTTCGGGTGAAGTAGTTCCATTTAAACCGCTTTATATGTAATTCTCCATTTTAAAAAAATGAGCAGAGACCTTCTGCCTTGTCTGTTAGCTGCTATGGCTAAAGGCAGAAGAGATGTCTACTGCCACCAACGATACCCAGGAATACCCAAGACATCTGTACAGTGCAGGCAGATGTGCCACAGGACTTCACAAAGGTCCATCTCTTTTTGCTGCAGCAGCTGGAAGTGATGTAGGCATTTAAATTACATCCTACTCGGAGACTAAAGGCCACTGCCTGAGGCTCCAGTAGCCATCAGGTCTCTGTCAAGTTCTGAGGCATATCTGCCAGCTCTCCTCTGGTGTCTAGAAATACCTGTGGCTGATGGTATTAGATTACTAAATTTGGCCAGTGAAGGAATTCCCAATGTCTGGAAGTAAATCACTTTCATTTTATCATTGGATATATTTGAACTCCAGATGGACTTAAGAACCAAGAATTAGAAAAGCTACAAAAACAAATAAAATTAAATCCACTGTTCTGTAAACTATATTGAATAATGTATCTAAGAAACAAAGGCTACCCATAACCTGGAGTTAGGGGTTGTTTTTTTTTCTTCCTTTCTTTTTCATAATACTGGATTTTAAAAGTTTAAAATACACATGTTTAGAAAGTTGTCCTCAGTTTCTAAATGCACCTGGAATACAAATTTACCTCATGACAATACTTTTAATGTTCGGGTGAAGTAGTTCCATTTAAACCGCTTTATATGTAATTCTCCATTTTAAAAAAATGGTCTTTGCAATCCTTTTAGGAATGTTTCTGTAGCCTCTGTAAGCAATAATTAAAATTCAGCAAATAGAAATCTCTGTGTTTCCTATTGCAATGAATCTATCAGATGGAAGCATTCAATTAAAAAAACTTTATGTCGTGATATCATTAAAGAATGTAACATCAGAATGCTACATAGGCAACCTTAAATAAATATTTTTTAATTAGAAAATTTTACGTGCTTACTTTTGCCAACTCTATACCTTTAATATAAATGTGCCTTTTAGTGCATATAAGTATTGAGACCATAATACTATTTGGAGAGCATCACCATTTCAGCACCATTAGCAAACAGCCTCACACTGATATGATGTTGGATTCACTTGTGTTTGTATAACCAGTGTGCCATTTTGACAGCCGACTGCAATTCAAATCCCTTTGTCAATACTCTACACCACCTGTGATGCAAATTTAAATTAATCCTGATTTTCATTGCTTACTTACACTTTTTGGGTAATGTAAGTGACACATGTCACAGCAAATTCTGCTCACCGTGGAAGTCAGAAATATTTCTGGCACTGTGTCTAGGAGACAGAAAATTTTATCTGTTCAGAAAGATTCACACTGGAGTTTCTGGTTGTACCTCTTAATATCCAGTATGAAGAAAGCAAAAGTCCGTATTCTGATAATCTTTTTGTTGATGCACACCATTTAAGTTACAGCTTCTGTACAACGTGGCTTTTTTAGTCCAGATTCCCAGCCGTAAAGAAAATTAATAAATAATCTCCAGTTCAATCTCTTATTTATTTTGCAGTAAGTAGATGTCACATTGGTGTGAGCATCGCTTGGGGTAGCACAGTACAATGCAATCCATTACCAGCATGCCCGGGTCCAGATATTATTTCTCAATATCTTATCAGCTTTTAAACTTTGCATTAATGAAATGTTACTTTGTGCGATTACTATGGCAAGGGGTGAATGATGCATGAAATAAAAAGCTGTCAAATCCTTGAGAAAGTGCTCAGCAAAATGGCACGTCTGCTTACTGTATTCAAAGAGTTCAAATGATCTTCTTCTCAAGTGAGAAGCACTGAAACAAATGACAGTCACTTCATAAGATTGACTTGGAACATATTCAGATTCATAAAATCCTCTGCATTTTTTTCCTTACATTTTAGGCTATAGTGGAAGAAACACAAGGTGAACTTGTCCTGTTATGAATTAATTTCTATGTATGGATATTTCCTTGGAAAGTTGTAGTCAGGCTTCCATAAAATGAAGTCCTAACTAATCTCTTCAGTGTGGGAAAATAGACAATTCTGGAGGATGTGACCTGTGGGTACATATAAATATCTTACATGAAGCATGTGAAAAGGGTTCATGTTTTGCTGTCTTTTCCAGTATGGGAAATAGGTGGCATCAAAAGAAAAAGGAGTTAAAAGCAAACAAAATAAGGTATTTTTCCAAATAACACATAGGGAAGATGTGAGACTTGTTGTCAGAAGATACTACCAGTGCTAAAAGTCTGCATGGATTCAAAGGATGAATGGACATAGGAATGAAATCAATTGGGTGTTACTTAAATACATAAAAACCATTTCTGGTTCACATAGTCCCTGTAAAGGTTTAATGCTTGGGAGAGTATCAGAAGGAAGTCGAGTTTATGCTTGCCCAGTTTGCGCAATCTTCCCTAGGGTCTCTGCTGCCATCAAAGGGATGTCACTGTACAGCCGGACCTTTGGTCCCAGCCAGTATGACTGAATTAATGTTAGTGAGTTACGCTGCCTCATGATGTCTTTTCACTGTACATTTTATGAATTATGGTAATTCTTTCATGGTTTTGATTATGTCCAACTAGAAAATATAGCCCCCAGGCCACAACTATAATTATTTGTATTACTGAAGTACCTGGATCCCAGAAACGAATTGAATCCCATTGTGTCAAAGGCTGTAAATACAAGCACAGCAGTAAACAGTTTTGTCCCATGTAGCATAAGGAGAAAATTAGTTCCAACTGTGATTTTATTGGATCCAGAATGGCCAACAATTTCATCCATTCAGAAGGATTCACATTGCTGTTTCAACTCAGAACTCTTCATATCCCATAATAAAGCAGAAGCACAAATTCTGATTCAGTTGTATCACTTCCACATGACTAGCACAGTAAAACACAGCGGAATTATTCTTGGTTTACAGTGTAGTAAACGAGAGAATGAAGCTAATTTCAGAAATGGCAATTAGTTATTCACTTCACTCCCAATTAGAAATAACTGTTATAAGTGTTTTTATTGCAGAACACCTCATTCTTGGTTTAGATCCTGACTATTACTTCCAATGATGTTCAGCTATTTTGCATTTAGCTTTACTATGCAGATCTGACTAAATCCAAGAAGGTGAAGTTTGGCTTTCCCTGGGAAAAAGCAGAACACTTAAAAATCCCTCCAGGATCTTTGCTACAGATTTCCTTTCACCTGACATCAATTTTTCAGAATTATTATTATTTGGGATAAGGTGAAAGGAGGAACACCCCAAAAATATTGACAGTTTTTGGCAAATTCTGAACATCAAAAACTGTAATTAACTTAATGAATGGACAGGTCTGATTGTCAAGATCTTCTCAGTGCACATAGGTTACATATCAATGATTTATTAATTTAAAGTGGAATAAGGGCACATTTCAGTGATACAGCTGAGATAGTGGAATGTCTCCCCATGGCAGAGAATGGGCCATCCTGTTCCCACCAGCTGCCTCTGGCTTGCTTGTGCCAGATCTGATGCCCAGCGGTCTCCATCATGAGTTTTTTTGTTTCATTGAACTGACAGAAAATTAACACACCAAAACAAGTATCTGTATTCTGCAAACTTAGCAAATTAAATCAGCTCAGTCAAAGCACAAAAATGAGTGCCAGCGGCAGCTCCTATGTGGCGCAGGTGGCAGAAGAGTTGGGGAGGGCCTGGGAGGAGAGAGGCCAAAATGGGGCTGCTCTTTACATTCACAGCAAATTATTAGATGGACACAACTGTATCACACGAATATACAAAAACACCGTTCTGGCAGGTTGCAACACTACAGTATTTCATAAACCATTACATGCACTAATTAACTATTTTATCTTAGGATCCCATGTGGCCCAGAGAAGAAAAATGCTCCATGGTGTAGATCCAGCCAATCTGCTCTGGATGAAGACACCAGGTCATTTTTATTAGTTTGCCGTAGAGCCAGGGATCCATCTGTGTGTACTAAGCAGCTTAGGCCAATATATTCACATTCTGGGTGGGTTAAAACCAATTTCCTCTGTAAAGAAGCTTTTAAATGCTATTTTAAGTCTAACCCTCAGCAGTCTGTTAGCACAGATTCATCTTCCGTCTCTTCTATGATCAAATTGGTCAAATATGGGGTCCAAATTTAAAAACTTGTTTATACACATTTTAAAACAGTGTTATTTCACCAATTCAGTAGTTTAATATTGGCTTCTGTTAACAAAATATCTATCAGAAGTAACAGAAATGCTGTTTGTCCCCTTCTGTCTGTCACTCTTAGACAGACATGGAGTGATTTAAGGGGTAACTTTTCTATGTGTATTGTGCTGAGATTTGAATCAACTCAAAATTTATGGCCTGAGAGCTTTTAGACTCACTTTGTGAGAGACTAACAGCATTTCTGATATAAGCTATAGATGTCACAAATCCAGAGGTTGGTTTGAAACTCAGGCTCACAGTACCTTACATTCCACACACCCCCCCCACCCCTTCTGCACCTTGATCATGAACATGATTCTATCACGTCTCCTTCATTCAGGAAGAGCTTGCGTCTGACTATATTGTAGCTGGCATCACTGATCGAATCACAGCAGCTACATTCTCCCCTTCAACTCCCACTCCCTTCTCTGGCTGAGCCAGAGGGTCAATATGATGACTAAGGGCAGTAAAACTCAATTTCTCATTCTGCTGTGCTTCACCAGGCTGCCTTGTTATTTTTAAGTCTCTCCTCCATATGGTGGCATGCTCTTGTCCCCATATTTCACTGTCTTCCAGGAGAGCATCCGTCCACTTATCTGATACCACGTTGCCCCCTAGTGACAAATACTCAGTTCTCTCATGCTTCATCCAGCTCCTGCAGTGCTTCTTTTCCTGCAGCATTCCCAGTTACTTGGTTCAGGTTTGTCTGTTGTTGGTTTTTTTTTATTTTTTTTTTTTTTATTATTCAGTTTGGTTTTAGAACATGCCTTTTTTCTATGCTGGAAAAAAGTTTCTTCATCCTGTCCCTCTGGGATATTACTTGAGTCAGACTCATTTTGGCTCCAGTCTGCAAGAAGAGCTGCACTGCTCTCAACCACAGCTATTTATATACAATGAGCTGAGTTCACCCGGGCAGGATTTCTGTTATTGCAGAAATTAGCAGTGACTTTGCTGCCATCAGCATGACGGCAGGTGGCCAGTGTTACCTGGTATGTAGAAAATTCATTGGAAAATGGGAGGCACAGCAAGGATTTGGGGGAAAGATGCTAATATAAATCCCATTCTCTAAACGACCCCCTCCACCTTGCTTTCCTAACATCAGTGCTGCAGAGGTTATTGGCAAAACATTCCTCCACACACTAAAAGAAGGGTTTGGAAATGTGAATCAAGCCACTGTCCTGAGGGTTTGAGGAAAGGAGCTCCCACCCTAAGAGCTTGGTGGATTTCTCATGCTGCAAAGATTGAACTACTCCTGAGTCTCCTGACGGGAAGAAAGAGAAGAGGATGGATGAGCAATTTTATTTAGGCAAGCAAAAGGATTTTTAGTTCTGGACGTACTTACAGCACTAAGCCTACAGAGGAGGAGGCAACGCAAACTTCTCACTTCTTCCCTTGCGGCTAAAGAATGTGCTCCTCACGCTCCTCAGTACATCTGAATTTCAGTGTCACTCCCATCCAGTCTCTGGAGGGAGGAAGGAAGGCCCCAGAATGCTACCATGGCACCTAGAAATTATTTCTGTGTTTAAAAAGGTATGTATAAACTATCAGACAATGGAGGCAGAGAGGAGAGTGTCACCTGTAGCTCCTGAAAAGCTTACTGTGAAGGGTTAGGCTCTGATTTCGGTTTTAACTGAGTTCATCCAGGCCCTTTCCTCTTAATGACCATGTAACAGACTTTTATAAAAACAGCAGAGACATCTCCTATATTCATGGGAAATGCTGTGGCAGGAGCTGATCACTATTCCTTCCACATAAAGTAATAATTCTGATTTTACACTAAGGTGGGCATTTGAACTACTTCTTTCACTCAGGGCTCTAATTCAGCATAATTCTGCACATTAAGATAATTGTCTTTGCTTTGGTTTTGCTTAATTTAGTTTCCAAAGGCAGTAACGTCTAATGAGACCTCCAGAAGCCATGTCACCAGTACAGGCAATCTGTCTCAACTACACGGTCCCTCCAAAAAATGGTTATATGGACTCTGAGCAGGTCCAGATCTGCCAAAGTTGGTGGGAAAACCCAGATGACAGAGAAGTTCAGTGTTTTTGTCATGGTAACTCTTTATTAAGCACCCTCACACCAGAGGCAATACTATAAAAGGCATTACACTGTCTTTGATTAATACCAACACTACAAATAAAACGTTAGATATTTATTCCAAACTGTCTATGCAGTTAATGAGATGGTATTTGTTCTTGCTTGGTTTGGACTCACTGTTTTTCTTCAGTTCTGTAATCACCTTTTTGACTCACTGTGACACGAAATTGCTTCACAAGTTGTGAGGCTAGTAGTAAGTACTACCAGAAATCAGTATATACATTAACATACCAGTCCCATGCTACCGAGGAATCAGTGCGATGAACAGTGCATGAATTTCCAATTACTGAACAAGGTGGTGAGTGAGGTATCCCCAGATTTTCAGGAATAGGGTCTGGAGCTTTTCATGTGACACAAGCAGCAATCGTCCCAGTGATCTGTACCAAGGCAGTCTTCACTAAGAGCTACTGGCTTTTGGGGGTTGCTTTTTTATTGTGGATTTTTTTTTTTTTTAATAAAAATAGATTTCTTAGTGTGTGATTGGTTTGTTATTGGCTTGTTCTGAGGCAAAATAATGGCTGTGTAGTCCAGCTAAGACTTTCTAGGGCTGTGGAAGTCTTGCTTAAGTGTACTGATAACCTGAAGTCACCACCTGATTCAAATGGGCAGCATCCTTTCCTATCACTGGAGGACAAGGAACAGCTGCCCTGCACATGTGTCTTGAAATCCATATACAGTGTGCTTGTTGAGCAAAGTTTGCCTACAATACAGCATGACTTCACGCACAGCTTCACTGCTCCTCACTGCTTTTCTTCATTACAACACTAACGTCACCTTCTCCTAGTAATCTTGGCAGCCTTCTGCTTTCAGAAATCTAATATACGACTGCATTGTTTCTAAGATAAAAGGTACTAATAGCAGCCCTGATAAAGATATGCAACTGAAAACAACGTAAGCTGTTGCCAATTTCTAAATCTCTCTGCTGGTTCACTGCATACCATTATTCTTTGTGCCATGACATTTACTGCTGCTCCTGAAGGAGATGCTGCATGGGGTTGCCAAAGATGCTATCAGAGAACAGCACCATTAACGACTCCGCATGGATGTGACCAGACAAGTAATTCAACATTTTGCAGTCACCAGACCATAGTTCTTGGAAGAAACCTGGATGGTGGCAACAGCAGAGAAACAAAAAAAAAATTCCCAGCCCTCTGCCTGGAAGGGAGACAAACATTTTCACAAACACAGGAATTAATATGGAAGTTTTGCAGAACTGGGGCTTAGGCAGATTTGTTTTCCCAAACAGATTCATCCATCCTTAATCAGAAGACCCAGCTGTCCCTGCTGGGAAAGTCTGCATCTCTTTTCCTGCTTGTCCCTGGCTGTGCTGAACTGGTATTTCCAAAAGTAATTACCTCACAAAGTGTAGCTGAACACCCAGAAATACTAAGAATTGCTCATTCAGTGCCATCTATGCTGATTCACCAAGCTGAAAGTGCCGGTTCAGCTCAGCAAGAGTGGCGGGGTGGCAAGGGAAGCCAGGACTTCACCAACAGGGACGGGCGATGGGGATGGGATGGCTGGCTGCTTATGAAAGGCAGATCCAAGACATTGTCTCAAGCTACAGACTGGAGAAGTGCAATATAAAAGAAATCACACTGTGTATGTGAGTGCCTGTGTCTGTGTATGTGCATGGACAGTGATCGCTATGGGCATGTGACGTAGCACTAAGCAGTTGAACAATAAATGCTTTTATTTACTGCACATTAGTGGCAATACCCTAATATTCCTTGAAATAGTAAGTTAATTTGCTGTCATCAGCCTTGATTGAATTTTAGCTATAGTTCAGAAGCAGTGATACATTTGAGTAAGAAAGTAGTTTACAATGCTAAAATCAAATTGCATTAAAACCAAGGGGTCTGTAATCATGAAATTGAAAAATTGTCTCATTTCCATGGTACTTTACGATTACAAGAAGTGACCTCTACCATTTGCTAAGTTATTTCAAGATGGCCTATTGCAACTGATAAACACGCAAGTCCTCTCACAGTGACTTCATATCTGTTCTATTGTTGCTTCCTGTATATTTAAATCAAAATAATCCATAAATTAAATACTACTGATGTCTGCTCTTGGCCTAACATTATGCACAACACTAAGATACATTATCTTTCATCTTGAAGGATCTCAGGTGTCTATGCGTTACTATTTTATTAAGATTGAACTGGGTAAACGCTAATACCTTACACAAAAATCTGATATCCTTTTATTCATTAGGAGTGAGTAATTTTACACTTCCTATTACCAACATCTTTCCAGCACTTAAATGTGGCTAAAAGTTGCAGTGTGGCTTCACAATGTATCTAACATGATGAAAAGACAGTAGAATAGTAGCTGGTATCTCTGAGATTGGCCATTAAAAACATTTGTACAGTTTTGCCTCAGATATCTTTCTGTTAGATCCAGTTCCACAAGCAGAGTACATTAATTTTGTCCAGTGAATTAATACACACACCAGTTAAGCTGAATATCTCCTCTTTTCTGCTTGAGGGGCTCCTGGGAACAGTCCTGCAGTAAAAGTAGGCTGGGAGAACCATCCCAGCTGTATAATAGCAGATATCAGTGCACACAGCCAATTTATCCACTCCTTTGCATCTGCATGGTGGGATTTACACATCTGTAAAGTGGGCATAAACCACTGCAAAATCATTTTGTCTAGGTGAAATAACTAAATAACGTGCTAGATTACGGTCTGCTCAGTATCCCAGCTAATTGTAGTTCATACCTGGCAGTTTTGTTTTCATCTACATCCACTGAATATCATTAATCTCAAGGGGAAGTGGGCAGTATTGCCTGCGAGGTTTATATGGCCACAGTAGGCAAATGCATTAAATCAAATTGCAGCTTAGAAATATGATGGCATCGTCTGCTCTTATTTCTATTGTTTAACCGTGATCTGCACAGTTATTGCCACCTCACAGAGCCTCACGCACCACATCGTGAAATTTGCATGAAAACAACAGCTGTCAAACAACAGTAATTGCAAGAAAGTACCAGGGTGAAAAGAGGCAGCTATGAATTCTCTTTGGCAAAATTAGCGAATTCATCAGAATTAGCTTCTGCATGACCAAATGGGATAGAATCACATCTACAAGCATGTGGGTCCTCCAAGAACATAAAAGTTAGCATTAATTAAAATGCTTATTTTCCATCTGTACTTTGCAATCCATTTCTATCCAGTCTGCTCTATGTGTGCACTCCAGCAGAAACTTTGCAATCCAGGCATTTCCATTAAGATCCTCTTTTTCAATAACAAGATGTGGCACACAAAGAACAGTCACAGCTGGAAGCAAGGGAGACCATCACTGTGGGTGCAAGTAGCCATTTGTATGCCTCCAAGCCAGTTCTGTGGAAAATCAGCTAAAATACCTCAAGGACCACTGAACTCTGGCAGGGGCCATTGGGGATGTGATGCACATGGGACCAGTCACAGAGGAAGCCATCCTTGGTGCCCCCAGAAAAGCAGAGGTTGTGACAGAGCAAACCAAGTATGTACAAAAGGACCCTTGCAGCCATTCTGCACTTGTGCTGGTAACGTAAATAAAACAGCAGATGTGGCCAGATGGGCATGGACTTCTTTCATCACACCTTTAGCACATATTTATTTATTTATTTATTTATTCATTCATTCATAATATAAGTACCTCCATTACAACTCATCAGGCCTCAATGGATAACATCAAGTTGTTTTGGTTTTGTTGTTCTTTTTTTTTTTTATTTCAATTTGTATGGGTTATAATATTTACACGCTTATAATATCTATGTTTTACAGTGGGTCAGGATTTAAACACAACATTTAAATAGAACATACCAGGATGTTGAAGGAGGTAAAAGGCAACAACTTAAAAAGGATATCTAGTAGCAGCTACAGATTTGGAATATCTCTGATAATCCTTTTATACTAAATTCTGCATCTGCTATTGTTTCATTATACTTATTGAATATAGTTTTATTCCTACTTATTTTCACCTTATAATTCTAGTTTATGTTACGTATTACATTTATTATCTTCTAATACTGTAGAATCATATCAATAACAATTTTCAAATAGTTCAATAGTCCAGACCACCCTGGAGACCAGCACCTGAAGTCCCTGCTTAAGCCTAAATTCAGGCTGAAATCTTCTTTTCTGGCTGGAAAAAATTGAGTACTCCAAGGAAAGAAAATGGATAGTTGTATCTTCCAGGTGTGGCCACCACAAAGAGAGCTGGGATAGGTGGACGTGGCAACAAGTGCTAAGCTCCTCCATCTGGCAGAGAAGCGCTCATGGAGGCTACTCTTGAGGACAATATGCCCATCCAGGCTTGCAGCAGTTGTGCCCCAGACCCACCTACAGGTATTGCTTGCAGTGTGACAGATATAACTGCAAGAAAATTCTGGATAAACAATGCACAGTAATTAAGATAATAAAGCAATAAATCTGTGTCCTGCAGAAGTGTCGCACAAAACCAGTCCCCACACTGACTCTGTGTTTAGAGGGCTGAGACAGAAGACTGAACTACAGCATATTAAGTACCTTCATCAGCTAAATCATAGTAGCTGAGCTTGTGCACTCTACTAGACTTTTGTTCAGTGGAGTAAAACACATTATCTCAAACCTCCGTCACTGGCAGAGCAGTATCCTGAGACCAGGGTGAACTCAGAGTACACACTCAAGTAGTTTCTGCTGCGTGTACTGCTCATCCAGCGCCCAATAACCCACCAGGCTTCCTTAACCTGACCACATCTGAGTCTTATGTCAATTCACAAGCTAGTGTTCTTCTTCAGGACACTATTTTTATCTCTATTTAAAGCCTATGTGCACAGATAGGTGGGCTTTTCATTGCTGGTGGGCATCTGTCAACAGTACATGTCCCTTGCACACATAACCACCCTCCTCAGGGTGCAAATGCAATGCATCCTTACTCTCTTTCCATGACCCTCAGATGTTGCTGTTCTGCCCTTGAGTTCTTTTCCAGACTCCTGCTATCAACTGGATTTAACTCCACAGTTTATTGAAGCTTGATAAAATTTGCTTTTGCCAGGCAAAGAGGTCTCAGGCACAGAATTTGGTCAGGACCTAAAGGCAATACAAGCTTTCATTCTTCAAAGGGCTGCTGTCCTTCTGGAATGGCTGAGCTTATTCCCACTTCAGCGCAATCCCATAAAACCGACCTAACAGCTTTCACCTAAATAATGTCACATGAAGCAGTTTACGCAAGCAACTGAACTTCCACAGACCACATGTGGTAGTATACTACTTTAAGTAAAATTAAAGAAAAAAAGAAAACAAAAATCATAAGAATATATTTTAAGACTGAGTAACACCTAAAAAGTCTTCCTGAATTCCCTATGAATAGCAGCAGCTATTTTCATGCTTGAAATTTAATATACTGGGCTTATTTAAAACCCATCCCAATTTTAAATCTTTACTTTACAATATTCTAATCTTCCCTGTTTTATACAGTCCTGCTTTCTCTTATGTTTTAATTGCTCCTCTTCTGCGCCAGAAAAAATGCGATAGTTAAGCTCCCATGTCTACCTCTGCTAATCCAGCAGCCAGCCTTTAATTTCAGTGAGCCCTATGTATTTGTCTCCTAGGGCTCAAATTAATCTGTCTTTCATTTAGCACGAAGGGGAAAAAACACGGTCCTCATGTCCAAGCCAAGCTGGCACAATCAGTCCCAAGAAAACTCATTTTATCTTTATTGTTGTTTACTTCAGACAGAAAGCTCTTGAACCAAAGCTATGATCCTCGATGCCAAAGGCTGACACACAGCTCTAGCAAGCACCGAGATGCTCAGTATCTGTGCCAGCTATGAATGATACATGTGCGAGGAGTAAGGTTGTTCTGTGAGCAACGTTAAAGTGGGTTTTGATCATCTGATCAAAGAGTGCTGTAAATCAACGTAGGCTTTAATGTAGTGAATATAAAGTTTTGTTCCTTCGTGAACGGAAGTGACTTGCTATATGTAGGGCAGGGCTGTTTATAACACACAGCACACCGTTTGAATTGTCATTTTGCACTCTGTGCTGGAATGCTTCAAAACAGTGAAAAAAGCACTGGCAAATACATTTTAAAATATTCTTTCATCTGCGAGGGAGCTGTCTGGTCTAGATGCTTAGGTAGGAATAGAAAGTCTGTGTTTCTCCAACTAAACCACCAAGCTTTAGTTTTGGTAGGATATACTTTTTCATTGACCTCAGGCACTGAAATTAAGAGACCCTCATGACATTTGAGTTCCGTTTAAGCACCTAAAGACTTCTAAGAAGAGGTTATTTCATCTCTGCTGATGATCCAGGTCAAGAGAGCTTGCTGTTTTCTGCGGTAGACCTCTAAGATATGTTGCAGGAATTGGCCACTACAAATGCCTTCCTCTCCCTCTTGAGTAAAGGAGAAGGTTATAGTGACCAGTGCAGATAAATAGAGCTGCCACATTGAGCCACATCTGACCTCCTCAGAGTGCATGAGTCTGGCTGCTAACATAGCCAGGGGAGATGGATATCAAAGAGTGAGAGGTGTGAGTTCTGGGGATGACTGCTGTACTATGTCAGGGTGTCCTAGAGGTGACTGCCAGAGCCTTGCTTAGATTCAGAACAGGGTTTGGCATGGGACAGTTTGCCCATGCACATGCAGAGAGCCTTAATATTGAAAAGGAACCACACATCCAAATTTCTTATGTCAGTTGCAATGACTAACAGGTCACATAAACCCTTAATGTGATGTACCATGCTCACATGCACTCTGCCTTTCTCATTCAACTTGAATCCTGCAACACAAAGCAAAATGCAGTCAGACTCCATGAAAAAAAAAAAAAAAAAATGTTTAGGATCCTCATACAGGCCTTCCCTTTGCTCCATAGCATGACAGTTGTGAATGCAGCACAATGTGCTAGGGGGCTAATCCACAGTGTTATGACCAAGGTCTTTCTCAGTTCATGTATAAATTATCCAGAACATTTCATCTGCCTTACTACTGTTCTACCAGTGTTAATGCCTGTGGGAGCAATTGTTTGGAAAAGCAGAGCACAAAAAACATTTTTGCTTTTCATGTAGCAAAAAATAATTCTAAAAGGTGAATGACACAAACTCCATACACGGAATAGAGAGGTGGGCTATCAAGCAAAAGGAACAGAAAAATTATTTGTTCACTAAGATTCAACCAAAATCAGTGCATCCCTATACTGAAGATAAGCTGTTTCATTAGAGCAGAGTTTACTTTGATATTAGACTGTCTTTAGGTCGTGCATATGTGAATAAAATGAAACAGAAAAAAAAACTGACCAAAAACCAAGCACAGCTTAATATCTGTTCTTGGAATGAACTTCTCAAATCTCCATGTGCTATTTCGACTTCTAAAGAGACAGAAGAACATGGATCATTTTAGAAATCTCAGTAGATAAACAAATGAAAACAAAGAAGATGAAGACACACACACAAAAAAGAAGGTTCTGCATTGTACTTTGTGTCACTATAGCCTAATTTTGTAACTTTAATTTTGATGGTCTCACTAAGATTTATAATTTTTATAGAAAATACATGGCTGTGTTTTTTACCAAGTGGCTAGTAATTTGGGCTGTTCAGAAAGGACTAACAGCAAAGTACCCCTTTACTGAAAAGCAGTCACATCACAGAAGAGTTTGTTCAGTTATGTGAATCCAGCAGGTACATTTGTATCTGCAGAATCTAAGTCCCACCAACTTTCCATGTATTTACCTCTAATGTGCCAGACAGTAAGGAAATGGAATCAGTTTTACTTTAAGTTGCGAAAGTGAATTCTGAATAATATGCCTGTGAGTGGAAGAAAAAATGTGTGCTGCGTTAAGAATGGATGCCAGTTCCTTAAATATTGACTCTAGCTTTAAACATCTGCTGATGTGCACATAACTGGAGCTTCTCAGAAACCAAAGCCCTCTGATTTAGTTTGAAGGTCCAGTCACTTTATCTAATGCACAAATAAAGCAAATTTTAGTGGCCTATTACTGACTGCATACTTAGCCTGGATCAGCTCCAGAATTTGCTTATCTAATTATTGTGGCCAAAATAAAGTGTGAATACAAGCCTTACAATAATTCATTATGGATCCAGTCCAGCTTCTCCTGAAGTCAGTGACTCTCTTTTCGACTGACTTTCACTAGTCCTAAATTAGCATATAGGACAAATACAGTAAGAACAAACCAGGAGGAACAATTACTTACATTTCTAGGGTCTGCAAACACTTATGGCAAGTTGTCATTTTTCAGTGAAAACTTTTTCATTAAAAGTACTCCTGACCATCTCTCTTGGTGTGGCAAGAGATGAGGAATTTAAGTTATAAATAGGATAGCAGGATGAAATTCAGGTTTGTCCTGTAGTGTATGTGTCCACTGTGTATGGGGGCTGTGCCTGTGTGTAAATCCAGTTAGTTATCTCCCTGATGGCACAACAAGCAATGTAAACACTGGACGAACTTGAGACAAGGGGGTGGACTGAACCTCTACCCACTGTCTTCACAAAGCATGGGACTAACAGGAGGTCTCCTAGTGGTAATTTGGGCAGTCACAACAAATCCCCTTGGCACATGTCTGTGCCTCAACCAGTTTGTTTCTTTTCAGTGTCTTGATTCATATCCCAGGTGAAGAAACTGCCATCCCAGACACTCCCCAGGGTGTTCCTACTCCAGAGCTAACTGACTTGTACATAGATAAGATACTTGTAAATACTCAGTAGGAACTTCTAAATATGCAGAGATCATCATGCAGGATTGTCTCTTGTGCATAGTTAAGATCATTAGGAGCTGGTTGGTAGATAGTTTAAGATAATCTACAGCAATGGGTTGGGCATGTGATGAAATGATCACACAGAACCTCAGGCCAGTTGGATAGAGGAACTGAGCAGAAGTTTTGGGGAATCTTGTCCAGCCCTGCTGGAGATACCATTCCAAAGACACTTGCAACAGGGAGTCTCATCACCACCCAGATAGTGGCTGACCATCGTGTCCAAGAAATTTTATTCCACATGCAGACTTTATCCTGTGCAAACTTCCCAATACATCAGGGGTTTTTTTTAGCAACGTTCTCTCCATGAGTGTCTGTGCAACATCTAAACACAGTTACTTTTGTCTTGAAGTGCATGCCTTCATTATGTTTCATGTACAGACACGTCTGCCTGTGTTCAGTCATGTGGGAACTTACATTTTGCTTGCTCAGTAGTGTTTCTTTTACAGAAATCTATACAAAAGCTCAGGTGAAGTGCAACAATCTCTCACAGTGAGCCTCGCTGTGAAATCAAAAGCAGAGGCACAGAAGAGCTTGTGAAAAACTTGCATTCCCTCTGTTTTCAAATTCATGGGGTTTCTTTCAATTCTTTATTCACTGATTAAGTATCTTACCACTTTTAAAAAAAGAATTAACTCCAATATTGCTATAGGGTACTAGAATAAAGAACATTTTTGTTTGATATTTTAGAGTTTCAAGGATGGACACAATAAGAAATATTAGTGGATTCAAGGTGAGAGAATTTGCCTGAGTACTAGCCTTTTTAGATGGCATTAACAAGCCTCCAGACCTGCAAATGGAAGAGTAGTATAGAGGGTTACTGCTGTAACCCAGGACTAGATTTCTCAAGTGGACAGTTCATAGTTGGTTAAAAAAGCGAATGAGAATATGGCCTTCTTGAAACACCAGAAGAAAATTGGTGGCTTTATTTTTATCAGTTTCATTTGGTTAATTTTATATTGGTCTGAATTATCTGATTTTATATGAACCGGTTGTATTCTGTATTAACTGATTTTTTTAGTAGTTTGGTTCATGAGCAACATCTTTTTAACAGAAGTTTTATTAGGTCCATGACGACTACGTAGTATAGACTTAATGCAAAGTATTACAAAGCATAAGTGACCATGTGCAAGATCTACAGTGAATAAGAGCCTCTAATCCTTGCAAGATTGATCCAAATGATTATTCTGTATTCAGTATTAATTGGTTTTTTTCCCTGATTTTTAGCTAATTGGACAGGGACTCATTAAGAAATCCTTTCCTGTGGAGACTATTTACTGTTCAGTATTGTGTGTTTTGTAGAATCATATAAAACATGTCAAAGTTTTCCTATAAGGGAAATGGACATCATTAATACAACAGACATCCACAGAATATTGTTCATAGAAACGCACAAATTAAATGCCATAAATGTTAAATAATTAACAGCAAGGGAACATAACAGCCTCTTTTTTTCTCAGTCTTATATCAGATGTTGATAAGAAGCAGGCAATGAATTCAAAGAACAAGAAACCCATTTAGAAAATGTCCTGGCACCCACCGTCTTGAGATTATAACTGGGACAAATCAATGCAGGTGTACGCAAAAGGACAATTAGAGAATGGCCAAACAACCAGTTTTTTTTTCTATAAATACAGAAAATGAGTATATACTGGGACTATTAAGAACTTCTGAAAACAGTTAGAGCTTTGATGCTTTCTGATACATGGGACACCAGCTCCCTGTTTAATAAATAAAACTGCCTTCCCTAGTATCTTGGAAGAAAATTGCACAAAACACCTTCCATTTCATACATGTCAGAAATACGAAATGTGTCAGTCCCGCAGGCTTAACGATGACTTCCCCAACCCTTCTGCATGGTAGGGTTTCTTTGATTATGATTCTAACTGTGGCAAAAAACAAACTCTGAACCCTCCTTTGTAGGGAAGTGGGAAAGAAAAAAGTCTATAGAACCATTTCCTCTGGGTCGGCCAGTATGGGTGGCTGGTTGGAAGGGAGGGTTGTACTTTCACGTGATAATTCTTCTCCAGTTTCTGTCAGCCAGATGATCTGTCCCTCTAAGTTGCAGTATCATTTGATGTTATTCTTGGGGTAAAGCAGCGTAACCTTACCCTTCTCTCTAGAGTGTGACTGGAGGTATAAAGTAGCCCTCAGTAAATACGGCACAATATTTGTGATTTAGGAGTTTTAAAGCACATAGTGCAATGCGTATCCCAGCTCCAGAACCAGTGGCAGCACAGCCATGCCAGTGGGATACTACACCTTGGGTATTAAGTACGACTCAAAGGCCAGCATTCACTGGTGCATACAGCACCACACTAACATGGCTGTTACTCGTCTGGTCCTAGGGCTAGCTGTTTAGCAGCACCCAGGTGAATATTTGTATGGCTTTGTGCTGCTCCCTGCTCCCTGATAAAACAATCCATTCAGAGTTCAGAACTGTGTGTTTCAATCTGATATCCAGACATATGCTTAAAATACACCATATAACAAGTTAATTTGAAAAACCTCTAGGGAAATATTGTGGCACCAACGTTATATTTCTTCCAAATTCCAACTACATGAAACATACCTTTAAAACAATTACTATGCGCATGCGCTGATATAGAGAGAAACAGTGTTATATGTAGATAAAATACAATACAATATATATAGGCAGGATACACACACATAGTCTCTACACAGAATTTTAGCTCATTTGTATGACATACTTAGGGAGGTTTTGGTAAAGAACGAACCAAAGAATATTCAGTCAATCTAGAAATTTCCTGGCTTTAGATATATTCAAATTGATATCATTTTAGGTGGGACTAGCTAGTCTCCCATGCTTATATATTTATTTAGTTACTTATTTAAAGAAAAAGCAGCTTACTGTGGACATGCAGATATAGAAGTAGCAATTTGCATTACAACCTGCACATGGAAACTGGCATAGAGAGTTTCCCATATTTCATGGTCCAGGTCATTGCAGGTGATGGGAAATGTCAGCTGTGTATGTGGAGATTTTCTGCATCTGCATCTGTTTGATCCCCTACCTATTTCCTCATGAGGCTGAAGTTATGGACATAGCCATATCTGTTTTCCCTCTACAGCCCCTGGGTATGAATTCATGAAGCATTCTCCATTGCACAGATTGGCTGCTCAGATTGTTCTCTGAGGACAGGATTTAGACTCAGCTGAACTTTTCATGCAGTGTGCAATTTATAAAAAAAAGAATTGGCTTTCAAAATAAATTATGGCTGTATGTTAGAAAAATAGAAATATGGATAGCTCCTATCTGGCCTGCCTATATATTGGCATGGCCTCTCTGGGTATTTCTCCTGGATTAATTGGCCCTGTGTGTGCAAAATGCTGGAATAGATATTACAACTGGGAGTTACATTATATCTAGTAAGAAAAATTGCACGCAGAAGTTATACATAGTGTTCTTACCTAATATGGGAAGTTTGACATTCCAGAAAACAATTTTTTTTTTTCACAGAATCAATGATGAAAAAATCTTAAAACAGCTGTCTTATCCTATCAATACATACATAAAGTATAGGATATTTTTACACTGTTAAAGTGTTTAGGGCAGGGACTCTTTTAGCCATAAGACCTGTTGCATGGACTAGCTGCATCCATAATACATAATATTTGGCTCTGGATCTCCTCTGAGCTCTTTTTGTACAATTTTGCAGTGTTTGAAATAACATGAGAGTGCTGCTGGAGCCCATGTGTGGGGGATTTTCATAATATGAATCTGGCTCCATGCATTGTGCGCTCTGAGGAGGAGGCTGGGCTAGATGACCTGAAGATAATTCCAACTTGAATTGTCCTATGATCTTATGATGCTATGAGGCGTGCAGGATGACCTTGGGATGTTTGAAAATAGAAAGGAGGAGTTGATAGAATGAAGGGAGACAAATTTAGTGCAGGTTTGTTTTGTGGCTTTTTTTCCAGATTGCTTTTGGAGATGGTTGTTGGTGCATCTTACTCCATGGATAATGTCTTAGCATTGTCTTGGACAGGCTGGGAGACATCTCTGTGCCAGAGAGAGATTACAGTTAAGTACTAGAGCTTGTCAGGGGTTCAACATTTGAGCTAGCATCTTCACTCTTTACTTAGCATGGTGCATTCAGTCATGGACACTACTTTCTTACTTAGCTTTAAAAAAAAAAAAAAAAAAAAAAAGGAGAAAAAAGAACAGCAATATAAATAGTACGGTTCTCAGTGTAATGTTCTTGGTGAAATGTACGCTTTACAGCACCCAAAGAGCCAAGATAATCTAATGGTTCTTTCTGAACTGTAATATTATGAAACTATTAATGGAAAATTTAATATACAGAATGTTCAAAGTAGCTAAAATTATGTTAATGTATTACTTTGTTCTCATATGACACCGAATACACTATACTGCTAGTTCTTTGATGACCACAGATTTTAGGTAGTTCAAAGAAAAACAAGTCACTGTTGCCATCATTTTTATCCTGTTCTTATTTTCTTTTATCCACTCTTAATTTTTTTTTTGTTTAAATTGACGTATTTTTTGTTCTACCAGTGCCTGTCAAAAGATGGCACCTTTGTCTGAAAGGAAGATGAGATACAACAAAAGATGCTGTTGAAAAATTTGTCATAAACAATACAAAGAAGACAGAAATATTCAACAGACATTTTAGCTTATCTGTAACAAAATAGGAAGAAAAAGTTATCTATTTGAAGTATAAGAAAGAAAGTTTCTCAATTCTGAGAAAATAGCATAAACATTTACAATCAATCATCTGACTTACAAGCAACAGCCTTAAGAGAACTAGCTGAAGGAGATTTCTGAAATCAAGCTGTTCATTTGTAATGGTGTATTGCTAAATTTTAATTGGTAAACTGGAAACACCTCCAGGGACTCATGATAATGCATATAATTACCTGGCCTCAGGAGGGGTAAATTAGGGAACTATGAACTTGTTTAACTGCTATTCATACAATGAATAAAGCTGTGCTTGATTCATGGTTCTACCAACAAAGAATGAAAGGTTTAAAAAATTCTTAATGCTTGTGAGCATTATGAACAATGTCTTTCATGGAGGAGAGTTGCATCAATCTGTCAGAGAGCTGGTTGAGAAAAAAAAAAACAACATTTCAGTATTCTGTGCTTGAGTTTCTCTGCAGATTTCAGATAATATCATATGACATTTGTATTTAAAAATTTAAAAAGAACCCAAACTGTACTATATTTTAGGAATTACCACATAATAGATCAACACTGTTTATCCAACCATTCTATTAATTTCCACTTCCACTTGTCAAGGGCAACTTTGACAGAACAGACTTTCTGTGAGGTGTACCAAGACAGTGTTAGCAGGTCTTCTGAAGAGTCAGGATTTATTCCAGCCATGTGGAACATTTGGTGTCAACAGCCCATCAACAGAAAAGGTAATCTTTACTGATGATATATGTTGGGGTTGCACATCTTTGTAAAACAATTGAAAAAAGGGCAGATGACTGTTTCAGAGAGTTAACTGATATACTTCCAGTTCAGTGAAATGCGGTATAACTTACATAAGAGAATAAGAACTGGAAAAAAAAATCTGGAGAGTTGTGGAAGAAATGTATTCATAGCAGTCCTACTGAAGACATACAGTGCACAATGGTAGGAAGCTTAAGCTAAAAACCTTCACTCTTGTGATTAAGCACAGTTTCTTACTAATGTGGGAAAAAAGTTACTATGGGTAGATGCTGATCTTATTTTCAGTCAGCAACTTTACATTGCAATGATGTAGCTTTGGGCAACACGTGCTTTAAGCTGGCTCATTCATGGCAGTTCTTTCAGAGATCTGTTAAATTCTATATGGGCTTGCTAAGAGTGCAGCTACCTGTCTCACCTCTTAATTCTCACACTGTCTGTATGAAAACACTAATTACCTTTATACTGCCTGCTCCCAGTGTCACACACAAAGTCCAGACTCTTTACCAGATCACACTGCAGTTGGTTAGGCTTACTCTGTACTTCCAGGGTTTTGGGGCAAAGAGTGGTTGAGTAAAATAGAAGCATCCAGTATTGGATGTAGCTGATGGAATGGAATGAGGGTTTTTTTGGTGGTGTTTGTTTTAAAAAAACAAAACAAAACAACAACTTCTTTCATTGACAGCTATTTCTTGTGCAGATGTCTTCAGTCAGAGTATTGGAAACAGGAAGGATCTTCCTGATCAAAAGGTCCAAAATCCTAAATGTTTTTGTTGCAGGGCACATTGCTTGCCAGGGCCTGATGATGTCTTTGACATTATGAATTCCTCAACGGTCATGGAAACTTCAGAGCAGGAACCGATGGGAACATGTTCAACAAGTCCCCTGCTTCTACAGCCAGAAATGATACCTTTCATACAGTTACCAGGCTTTACCTGCTTACCTGTTACATTTTGTGCCACTTTTAGGGTCCCTAGATTGCCAAAAAAATTCTTTTATGAAGAAGTCATAGTTAAAATCATAGAATAATAGAAAATTCAAGGTTGGAGAGGATATCTGGAGGTCATTTAATCCAACTCCTGATCAGGGTTAGGTTGATCAGATCTTTGTCTTGTCAGGCTCTGAATATCTCAAGGATGAAGATCCCACAGGATCTCTCAGCTGCTGTTCAGATTTTTGAACACTGTAATGATGAAAAAACAAAATCTTTATATAGTTTAATACATCTTTCTCTAATGCATATCACCAGAATTGTACTCTTTACTTGAGTAGAAATTTTCTTGGAGTCTCATTTAATTAGTCCTGTGCAACCTCTATTAAAAATTACTTGTATGTCCTAGGAGCATGTTTGACTTTTTCACCATTGGATTATATTGAAACTTAATAGTCTTTGATTAACTGCTATGGCCAAGGCCCTTCTCTTCCAGCTCTTTCTAACTAATGTTAGAATAGATGATAGTGGACAGGTCTGAAACTAGGCTTCCAAGTTTATTTTGTATTATCCCCTTGCACTTTATGAATTTCATCCTATTCCTATTACTTCTGCTCTCAAAGTCATTTAATTCTTTCACTGTGGTGAAGTAATACTTTTCTGTCCTCCAAATGATGCTTCCCAATTTTTCCTTCTATGCCAAGATCATAAATAAAAACTTTAAACACGACTGTTCCCAAAATTGATTTTTGAGAAATTTCGGTAGCAGCCTCCTTCTAGGCTAATACTTCCCCTTCAGTTGAGCTTGCAGTTAACTTCCCAGTTTTATAGTCTCTGCACTAAGCACTATCATCTTGATCTTAAAAAAATAGTTTTAATTGTGCTTCCATGCCAAATTTGCTGTATTTTAACAGTGTATTTCTTTTGCTTATTAATTAATTTTCAGTAAAAGCCATCTAGTGTGATATAATCTGCCCCCAACAACCTGATATTGCATTGCCTCTCATTTTTTTCTATGCAATGTCAGTCATTTTTCCTTCAAAATGATTGAATTGGTGTCTCGCTGGCTTTTTATTTTCTTAGCTTACTATGTTATGGAAAAACTGTAGTTAAAAAAAAGTCTGTGGACTCAATATGCAGATATTGGATATATCAGAAGTAAAACTACTGATTCAGCAGTGGCTTCCAGCCTAAATTCTGTGAAAGTGTGAAAGGAAGGCCAAGAAACAATTTGGAAAGATGCTGAAGACACAGTTAAGCCTTCTTACACACAACAAAAGAGAAGAGCTTTTGTGCCTCCTGAAAACTTTATTCGAAAATTAGCAGGTCCTGGTATCTGAGTAAATTTTAAAGGAAAAAAGCTAAAGAGAACTTTAAGGGAAGACTGGGTTTCTTTCTCAGATGTTGGTTTTAGCTTTCACCACTTCCTAATCATTCTGATTCTATGATTCTGTATTTCAGCTTCAGAGCATATCTACATTTTTTCCACAGCTCAGCAAAACAAACCTGCCAAAATACAGTCACTAAACATTTGAACATTGAGAAAAAATACCTTCCTGTTGCATTTTCTCTGTTTCAGAAAACAGATTAATGTCAGTTGAGGAGAATCATTGTTAGATGAGTGAGCAAAAGGACTGGGTTTCTTTTGCATTCTCAAGACCATTACTGTGTAAGGTTGGCATGCTAACATTTTGCCCCAGTTTCTTGTACATGCTGTTAACATTCCCTGCTGAATCGTCAAGATGAAGATGTACAAATGTAAAAGGAAAGGAAGCACTTTTGTCTTGCCACAGCCATGCCTCTATTTCATATATTCAGGTATAGCAAAGTGAATAAACAAGAGAAAGTAAATAATCTAATGAACTTTCCTTTTATTCTGATTGTGAAATTTCCATGATCGGATTGTAAATTTATTAACAGAAAAAAAATATCTTCAGTCTTGGAAACATGTATGCTTAACTTTGAACTGTTTAAGAGTCCCAGTGAAGCCAGCAGAGCTACTTAAAATACTTCCGACTAAATGTGTGTGTGTTTCTCTGTGAGATCTGTTATAGGAAGGAATTAAAATGTCTTTGGCGTAGAATTCCTGTTCACTAAATTGCCTACTAAATTCAACAACACAGCTCATGTTATTGTTACACCAAATGACCTACATGCATAGCCAGTGTCGCTTTAATTGCAAATCACATATTTTCCTCCAAAATACTCCAATTTGTGATTAAGATTGTGCTCATTTGCTATGTAAGTACACAGTCTGAATCTATTTCTGGTTATTTAACTCATACAAATAACCAGATAATTGCATAAACTCCACAGTAGGCAGAAACAGTCATGCATATCTATAGCATGTATCCACCCTGCAGGGAATCTGGTCTTCAGTACAATGGCAGTACATGAAGTGCAAATCCCAATAAGTCATAAGGCTGACCTATATCCCAAGAATAGAATAATACCGACCGCCACACACTGAAGTGATATGGTACAGATTATGCCTGAGAGACTGTGAACACAAAAGTTGGAATTTGCTATTTGAACATTCAAATAGTCTGTTCGCTTTCTCACGTATCCCGTTATTAAACTCTCATGCCCAAAACAGTCTTGGAAAGGGAACTGAGGCTGCCTTTTGAATTTGAAGAACGTTATGTCCCCATATTATCCCTAAACCACACACTCATCTCCATCACCTATTTTCCACTCAGTCCTAATTATTCTTTTTCTCTGACCAAAGTGAGGGCAGCAGGTGCTTCCCATGTCCCTTTCTTCTAAAGTAGTATGTTTTGCTTCACTTCTCACCGAAGGAAAGAGGGAGAGAGAGAGACAATTTCAAGGAGATAATGTATTTGACCTCTCTGTTAATATTCAAAATGCTGGTCAGGAAGGTTAGGAGCAAACATCAGCTTTCTTTCACACCTCTTAGCTCATTCCACAAATTAATAACATCATACTGGGAGCAGCCTAGACCCTGAGTAATGAATGTTAGCCATAGTTCCTGCTGGCTGCTTCCGAGGATGCATTTATTTTTCTCATTATCTTACACACAATCTCCCAGCTATTGTCTGCTACCCCTGCTCACTCAGGAAACCTCAGAAAGTGCTAAAGATGTCAAGAAGCAATAAGCCTCATTTATTTTTATGGCCTTCATCAGCACTTTCTTTTTTGCTTAAAGGCCTATAATAGAATCCACTGATTAGAATCAGCACCATATCAGAATATAGATATGATAGCCCCTTTCTGAAGGTGAATGGGCTACTGAAGGACACTTTCTCCATTTGATGCTTCTAGAGGATACTGAAGCTAAACAAAATTAATTGTGTTATTTTTTTTCTTTTCTTTCTCCTTCTTGCTGCTTTCCCAGACATTTGGAAATTGATTAACTAAAACGTTAAAGATGATGATCATAAAAAGTCCAACTAATTAAAAGAAAATTATTCAACTGAAACAATACCATAAGGTAAGCAGTTAGATTTGATAGCTATTAATGTAATGGTATAAAAGAACAGAAAAACTTCCATTTGTTAAGTGCCATATTTGCTGCAAAACTAAATCAAGAAGCAAATAATTGACTTTTGTTAGACTTTTTTTCCCTTTAACTTCATACATGTAATAGTTACAGGACAATGTATGATGAACAGATTCTCTGTTCTCTTACCTGCACAGGTCTTTTCTGAAAAATGCCCCATTTTCAAGCCCAGGTGTATAAATCCCACATAAACTTTTAAAAAAGACAAATTAAGTTCTCCTCAGTGCATATCTATTCTTCATACACAGTCATAACAGGTGAAGGCTAGCAGACTTCTAGCCCAGTTCTAGTCAACAATTTCAGATTATTACAAATTTTACAGTAACTTTTGCATTAGAATTATCAGCACAAGAAAAAGGACAGAGTTAAGACTGCACAAAAAAGGATGTGGGGCATGCTTACAGTGCAACCACTCTTCTTCAAAAAAATCTTACATTCTTACACCTATATGCAATTTTAAATGTTTTTTTTAAATCTATAAAGAAAATTCACCCAAAGACTTCCTCAGTGACAGATAGCAATATCCACACAAGTTGTTTATATGGAACAGACAGTGTACTTTCAGTATACTCTTCTTACTCTGCATTAACTTTCCTTGAGAGGCAATACCCCTGGGTCACGTTGTTTCCAAGCTGTTCTGAGTAAATCTGTGGTGTGCAGATTTACTGGCAACATAGGAAAGTTACTGCTTTTGAGTATCATCTCATTTCTGAAGAAGTAAGGTTCAGGCTAGTACAGGGACTAATATTTTAAGAATAAGGTTTCTCTTCTTCAAAGAAAGGAGACACTCTGGATGTGAAAAATTGAAAAGAAATCTTCCGTGCTAGGACTGCTTATGTAGAGGTGTGCAAAACATATTCTCTCTCGTTGAAACTGAAAATCTGATGGGCTATTTAAGTATGCCACTTGCCTCTCATATATACAACACTGTATAGTATATGTTCACAGTCATGAAGTGTCATTTTGTCTGGGTGACCAGTGTAAGAGGAAAAGTTGCTGCAGAAGAATAACAAAACAGCAATCTTATGTGACATGAACAGATTTACTATACTTTCACAGAGACTGCTTCACGTTAAGACGAAGATACAGAAATTATACAGAAAACACATTCACAAAAGAGAAAACTCACATATATACACCCTAAATCCATCACACTGTGAAAAACAGAAGAAAGATGTGTTACTGTACTTGGATCACCTAGTGTGGGTCTTCATTCAAACAGAACTAATCATTTATGAAAAGAAAGAAAAAAGCTGATTCTTGATGCTCAGGACCGATTTTTAAAAAATGGGTTATAATCAGGATGTGTTGTATTAAAACTCAGCTCTAGCTGGAATGGCCTTTCATAATTTTCCTGTGTTCGTTATAAGTAACCATCTTTGCCCTTTCTAGATGTGATTCGGGCTATGTATGCCTAATTACATGTAAAAAGTTAGTGAATAGTATGTAAAATGTTACTAAAATAGTGCTGAGCTGAAACAAACAGGAAAAAAAAAAGGAAATCAGTAAATGCAATCACTCTTCGTGAAAGATGTAAGAGGAAGCTGTACTCAGCACAATAGCACAAGGGGACCGTTTCTCTCAAAACCTTGTTTATCCTCCACGGTGGCTCGCACAAAGGGATACGGAATATTTACAGATGGCTAATGGAAGTGGTCAGGCATACATGATTCCTGTTTCCAAGGAAGCAGCCCATAAAGAGGTTCACCCACATCCCTGGCATGGAGATAAGCAGACCAGGTAAAAGTCTCTAAACATCATGTTTGGATGCCTCAGCCATCCTCAGCACATGTAGAAATGCAAACCTGCACGCGTGCATGCACACACGCAGACAGTGTTACTGTGCATAGACAATGATGAAGAAATACAGTCCATTGCTATAGCAGGATAGCTTTTCAGGGGTTATTTTCTGTGACTGACCTGAACCCTTTAGCAAGGGCTAGAATCGCCTACCTTGCCACATTACCAAGCCTTGCTTCTAGAAGTAGCTCCTATTCCTTGCTCATGAGAGCTGTGTTGCTCACATCTGCTGAGTCTACTGAACTCTGGCCCTCAGCTGGCACTTTCTTCTGGCCTTTTATTCTGCTTTTTGGTATGGTCTGTACTTCTGCTGGGGTTCTCCAGCACGAGAGTTTTGAAGATGTTGGCAGAGCTAATGTTTATGTCTAATGAGTAGTGATTACTCCCTTTCTTCCTAATCTCACAGCTGTAGTGCTGGCCACTTGGAAATTGAGGTCATGTTCTTCCAGGTTCATCGCCTATTAGTACAACCAAGCAGGTCTTGAAAACAACCCCAAAGCACGCCTCAAAAGACCAACACTATGCAGTGTAACCAGTTGGAACAGTGAATTCAACCTTATTATGCACACCTGGTGCATTTGGGGGCATTTTAGGATAAGAAACCTTTGTCCCCTGCTCTGTTACATACATGGTCACACTAGAAGTGTGCTGTCGTCGTAATCAATCTGCTTGAGTTCACAGCAAATTTTAAATGCAGACTTGAGTGCTAAAGCCACTCACCTTTCTTGAACGAGCTACAGTTCATTAGTTGGGAGTATTAAGAAGCTCGTAAACATTTTACATGGATGAGCCACCTAATGGAAACATGAAGCCAGACTCTCAGTGTGAGATATTATTTTACAAGGAAAAACAAGCATTGCAGTGTGATACACTTCAACAGTGCTAAATAGAAAACTCTTTGATCACTTTTGACCAGCAATTTTCTAATTCTCTGTAATGATGTTACCCATGTTTGCCACAAAATTTGCAGAGCTTTGCATAATTTCTGCTTAAATGGGACTTGTTTGTTTGCTTTATTACAAGTTTCATTCTAGATAGGTGATTGGGGAGGAAGCATAAACTCACACTGAGCAGAGTTTATACTTTTAGAAGTCACTAAATTTTTACTGCTTCTACACACTGAATGCTTTCCTAGGCAGACAGATAGACAGACAGGTAAAAAGACAGCTTTCCCGATACTTTTAAGCTAGTAATAAATCAAACAGATTGAATATTTTAAAATATAAATGCAGGTGAAATAAAACTGATTGAATTATGGCATATTCCAAGTCCCTCAGAAAGGATAAGGAAGAGATTTTCAGTCTGTAAACTAGGCCTTGTGGTTCCACACTCTTGAAGGAAAATTAATAAATAAAGACGGGAGATTCAGGAGCAGTGATTTTTAAAAACTGTACAAAGGACCCAGATTGCATGTAAATCACCTGAAAACACAGAACACTACAACTGATGTCAGCCGTCTCTTTCCTATTCAGAATCATTAATCTCTTGGACATGACAAATCTTTTTAGCAGAAAGGAATAAATTTGAGATAATAAGTTTTAAAGTAATGAATAACTCTTGCCTATGAAGTGCTTTAATGACTCTCCTTTTCAGAATTCAGATTTTATTGTTAACTCTACAAGATGGCAGCAGACTGAAGAGATACAGTTACAAATCAATTTCACTGCTTTTTCATAACGAGTCACTAATTGACCTCAATTTCTGATGAAGTCACATATTTCTTCTCATACTTTATTTTAATGATATGTGTATCAAGGATTTAGCGACTGGTCATAAACAAATTTATTTTAACACTGCGTTGCCTTGTATAGGCTGCTAATGGCAGAAATATAAATCATTTTGAAAGCATTAACTTTAATGTTTGGGATGTATTTTTGAAACCCTTTTATAGTTAAGATGATCATTATTTTGTTAAAATATGTGCTTGATTTATCTACTTTAAAATCTGAAAGAATTATAGCAAAGAAAGAACATTCAGATTATCCATATAACACTAATGATTACAGAATGTAGGATATTTTACTTAGCTTTCATGGCATCTTAAAAAGAAATTACATTCACAAACAGATTTTTTATGTATATATAGCATATATTATATATATATAATATTTATATATATTTATATTTATGTATATAAAGCACCTATCACCATATTGATAAACATTCTTTAGAACCACTCTGACGGTAAAACACAGTTTACTACATTCTTTGTAATTATGAAGTACATCCTTACAAAGTTTCAAGGTATTTGGGTAACGAATAACCAAAATATATTTTTTAAAATTCCATTGCATCAGATTTGGGTTTGGATTTTTAACTAGAATTGCAAACACTTTTCCACATGTCATTGTTTGTCGTACTATAAAATGAAAATATCTGGCCTTTCCTAAACAAGAGAAAATCTAATGTGAATCCAGATGTTTCAAATAGAATTATTGTACCAGTCGCATCTGCATTTATAAGGTAAAAGAGCCAATATTTGAAAGATACAGACTTCCAGAAGTTATTTGAGAGTGTGTGTTCAGTTCAGATGTAATTTTACATATGAATTACAACAGAGAAGGGGAGAATGAAGAGGATGGAGAAGGGTAAGGAGGCTGCAGGTCCATTTGCTTATCTGGCCAAGCCTTGCACCTGGTGACCATGGACTGTCCCCTTAGGTCTGGGGCCATCATCAAGACACATCCACCAGTGTGTATCTACTAGCAAATGTATTGTTCTGCTGGAGCAGATGAGATGCCAGTAAAGTACTGGTTTTGGTTTGTGGTGGTCTGCATAGCTGGTTGTGTCTGTACAATGCACGAGCGTGTGTACGTGTGTGTACTGGGGACATCTGCTCACCCTGCTGCTGACTGGACCTGGGGACACAGCACCAGCTGGGCTGCAGGGGACTGGTACAGAAGGAACAGGCAAGGTCTGTAGAGGACCAGGAGCAGGAATTGCCTGGATGCTGAAGTGTACCAACTTTAACTTCCCTTAGCAGAAAGTTTGTGGACGACACCAAACTGAGTGATGCAGCTGACACACCAGAAGGACGGGATGTCATCCAGAGAGACCTGGACAGGCTGGAGAGGTGGGCCTGTGTGAACCTCATGAGGTTCAACAAGGCCAAGTGCAAGGTCCTGCACCTGGGTCGGGGTAACCCCCAGTATCAGTACAGGCTGGGGGAAGAAAGGATGGAGAGCAGCCCTGCC
>NW_009259435.1:685575-694137 GCF_000687185.1 Egretta garzetta | reverse complement strand
CTGCGTCCAGCTCTGGAGCCCTCAGCACCAGAATGACATGGAGCTGTTGGAGCAGGTCCAGGGGAGGGCTACAAAAATGATCTGAGGGCTGGAGCACCTCTCCTATGAGGACAGGCTGAGGGAGTTGGGGGTGTTCAGCCTGGAGAAGAGAAGGCTGTGGGGAGACCTGATTGCAGCCTTTCAGTACCTAAAGGGGGCCTATAGGAAAGATGGGGAAAATCTTTTTAGTAGAGCCAGCTGTGACAGGACAAGGGGTAATGGTTTTACACTAAACCAGGGTAGGTTTAGACTAGATATAAGGAAGAAATTCTTCACAATGAGGGTGGTGAAGGACTGGAACAGGTTGCCCAGAGAGGTGGTGGAGGCCCCATCCCTGGAAACATTCAAGGCCAGGTTGGACGGGGCTCTGAGCAACCTGAACTAGTTAGCAGTGTCCCTGCTCATTGCAGGGGGTTGGACTGGATGGCCTCTAGGGGTCCCTTCCAACCCAAAACATTCTATGATTCTATGAAAGTACAGCTGAAGCTTGTCTTAATGAGACGGGAGCTGAAGTATCCTTGCAAGAAATTGTTTGCTTGCACTTGCTATACATCGTGTTATGTAAAGAAAGCAAGAAAAGCAAAATTGCACTAAAAATTAACATTCAAGCCTAAATTCTGCACACATATCAAATACTCTATTTCAGCCATGAACTTTCAGAGCTGTTCATTTTTTACTTCTGTTGCTAGGAAAGATCAATTCTATGGATCATAAAAATTTCAATCCTTTGTTACATGAAGTCAGACATACAATGATATGTTTTAACCATCAAATCTATGCAATTACTGTTGCAACTCAGTTGTTTTGACTATGAAAGTGTAATGAGGAATAAGTGATTCCTAAAAAGATGGGGGGGGGGGGGGGACACGACACACAGACACAAATACACCACAAAACACCTCCAAATCTAAATGCAAATATAACTGCCATACAGTAAGTCAGATTCCTTACCTCACTTGTGAACTACATAATCTTTCTGTGTTTGTTGGTAGAAAGCTGCCTGTCCTTTTCTAAGAATTTAAAAAAAAAAAAATAACAGTACCTAATAAACTGGGAGATAATTCAGGCTTGACTGTCATACAGACATATTTAACATGCAGTACCTTAGTGAAAAAATGGGAATAATTAATGTAAAGAAAAAGAAAGAATAAGAAATACATATAAAGCGCTCATTTTTTCTGCCAGCACATCTACTCCTAAATTAATACAAGTCAGTGTGAAATAATGCAACAGCTGCATCAGAGGAACATGGGGAAAATCTAAGGATTGTCACTGGAGAAAGGGAAGAAAGAAATATGAAAGCTCTTTAACTTTAAAGAATCTTATGAGGGTAAAGATTCTACTCACTAAAAATTATCAGGCCATTTTCACATGATTTTTTTACACGACAAAGCACAGAAAGAACAGTTTTCTCAAGTGTAGTAAACCTCACTTTTTCTTATGATACTGTGTTGAAGGGTGCCCCACTTCACACACTGCTGGGAAAGCAGGAAAAAATAAAATCACGGCTCTCTTACCTTACACTGGTGTTCGGCAATGTGAAGGAACAGTCATGATTTAACCCAATACAAGAAAACAAATGTCAAAAGCTGGCCTGTACTGAGTCTTCATGTTTTGGCTAAGCTATTCAAATTCTTAAATGGAATTGGTATTTGCTCCTGGCTGTATTGGACTCCAGCTTAGATCTCTTAGTGCGCAATATGCACCATTGAAGAACATAAATATGTGTCAAGCTTTTCCCAGGTTGCAGACAGCCAGGAGTAACCACTTATGATCTGTCATCAATGGAATTTAAAACACTTTTGACATGTCACATCTCTACTGAAAGTTGTAGTGCAATCAAATCCTAATTGTGAGGAAAAGCAGGTCCGAAGTGTGCCATTTCACAGCTTTAAGTATCTTCTAAAGATGCTTCAAGGGCCTACAATTAACCCGAGATGCAGTCAGGTGAGGCTGGTATTTAAGTAACTATTATGTTAATTAAACATTCATAAACATACATCTACATATCTATATCACTAAATGCTCTTCACGTTGCTTTTCTTCTGTAGAAGTAAACTCTTTGTTTTCCTTTTTTTTTTCTGTACCACCTTGCCCATATAAAGAAAAAGACAATAGGGCATTTGAACAACACCGTTTCATACACATTTCACATATAAATATGTGTGTTTGTGTGTGTGTGAGTGTGTGTTCATGTGTTCAAGAAATCTAGTGGGGCACATCTTGTCTGAGGCATTCTTAGGTACTACATCTTTAACAAGAATGTAGGTTTTGTTATGCAAAAACCCACTAATTTGCTTTTGCTCCACTCTCCATTTTTCTTCCTTACATATTAAAAATATATTAAGATGTTTAAATTGTAAAGTAAAATCACAGAAATAAAGTATAACATAAACTTCAGCTTAGCTTCCATAGGTGTGTGCATTTGCATGATCTCAAGTTACAAGATTAGAGATTTCTTACCCATAGGACACCGCCTCATTTAAATAACAGCCAGTCATTCCCAGTTTCTCTGTGTATCTCATTTTGTACACGTGCCAGACATTATTTCATGCAAACAATTTAAATCTTGTAATAGTTCAGCATCATTAGTTTCTTAATGGGTGCAAGGATGGATGACAGACAGCAGGAGAAAGGAAAGGTAAAGGCAGGGTGATGTTAACAGGGCCAAAGTGATGGAGAGGCAGCAGAGCACCGATGGGAGCATGGGGGGCTTCATGTGAATAGAATAGAATAGAACTGAATAGAATAGAACAGAACAGAACAGTTCATTTGGAACGGACCTACAAGGATCGTCTAGTCCAACTGCTTGACCAATTCAGGACTGACCAAAACTTAAAGCGTGCTATTAAGGGCATTGTCCAAATGTCTCTGGAACACTGACAGGCTTGGGGCATCAACCACCTCTCTAGGAAGCCTGTTCCAGTGTTTGACCACTCTGTTGGTAGAGAAGTGCTTCCTAATGTCCAGTTTGAACCTCCCCTGGCACAGCTTTGAACCATTCCCACGCATCCTATCACTGGATACCAGGGAGAAGATCTCAGCACCTCCCTCTCCATGTCCCCTCCTCAGCAAGATGTAGGGAGCAATGAGGTCGCCCCTCACAGCAGATCCTGGCTGTCTCAGAGAGCAACAGGAAAAACAGCTCCTAAAAACAGCCAGGTGGAGAGATGTATTGTTTCCTCTGCATCTGAAGATGACTTTGGACCCTTGAAGGTTCATACTTCAACGAAGACATTTTCCCTTTAAGCAGTTATGAACACACATAGACACACATGGATACTCACACAAAGTTGCAAAATACATTCCACGTGTTTATTTTAGGGTGTGATTTCAGAACTTGTGGGTTTTGCAGGCCTGACTCATGATTTTTGAATACATGGAGGTTACTTGCCGCGAGGTACATGCTTTCTGCTCATGTCAGTTCAGATGACAAATTGACATCAGCAGTTTCTGTAGCACTGGAATTGCCTATGACAAGAGTGCTTAGCACAAAAATTGTGTGTTCACTTAAGCACCACGGTTCTCAAATATTTAAGGCACATTAATAACAACCAAAATAGTTACGTCAAGCACAGTTGAACATATTTAAATTAAGTAACGTGAGTTTATGCCTATAGATTATAAACTCAAAATATTTTCTAGAAAACTTTTAATATTTTATTACTTAATTACATGGCAAATTAAATTATCTCTTTTTTTTTAATTATTATAAATCTTAATCCCCGGTTTTCATCTTTTCTCTTGCTGTCCCTTTCCTAAGGATTTGCAATGGTTTAGAGATGGCAGTTAACATGTTTGTGATTTTGATGTGTGTTTCTTTGCTTGCTTTTTTATTTGGCTAAATCTTCAGAGATAGTATTTTTGTGGGATTTTTTTCCAGTCTCTTTCTATAGTACATTCTTTGATATACATCATGTCAATGTCATTTGTACTAAAATAAAAGTGTTACATAGTTTTTATATTTGCCACAAAATCAAGAAAATGTAATTTGAGAGGGGAATATAAGATATGGGATTCCACAGCCTTGTAAACAACTCTCTGCTGCCTTGGAGCTGATGATTAGTCTGGCCAGTCTATAAGCACAGTGGGTAGGATTCATCTTGGTTTTAGACACCTACGACAAACTTCTTGAAGCCTTTCTTCATCATCAGAGCAGTGAAACATGCACTTGTAGACCATGTTTCACATGTCCTCTGCAGACAGCTGCATCTGGATGAGCTGATGCACATCGTACAGAGCCTACTTCTCTCCATAGAAGAGATTCCTGGGAGGCTGCCTGAGATGTAGACATCTTCATTAGGGTTAGATAAGATGAATTCCATCCAGAACACCTAGAGGTTTTTTTGGTTTTTAAGATATCTTGTCTCGAAACAAAAAAACCCAAAACCTAATTAAAAAAGAAAAAAAAGAAACCAACAACAAAACACTGAGTCTCCCAACTACAGGCACTTGGGAAATTTTCCAGCATAACTTCTAAATTTCAGGTGCATCCTATGGCATGCTGTACCATGCCCAGAGAAGAGCAACAAAGCTGGTGAAAGGTCTGGAGCACAAGTCTGATGAGGAGCAGCTGACGGGACTGGGTTTTTTTAGCTTGGGAAAAAGGAGGCTGAGGGGAGACCTTATCGCCCTCTACAACTGCCTGACAGGAGGGTGTAGGAGGTGAGGGTCAGTCTCTTCTCCCAAGTAACAAGCAATAGGACAAGAGGAAATGCCTTCAAGTTGCACCAGGGGAGGTTTAGATTGGATATTAGGAAAAATTTCTTCACTGAAAGGGTTGTCAGGCACTGGAATGGGCTGCCCAAGGAAGTGGTCGAGTCCCCATCCCTGGAGGTATGTAAAGGATGGGCAGACGAGGTGCTTAGGGACATGGTTTAGTGGTGGACTTGGCAGTGTTAGGTTAACAGTCTTTTCCAGCCTAAGAGATTTTATGATTCTATGAATTACAAACAAATCACCTGTCAGTGTGCACAGGAGCATTTTGGATTGATTGATATATCAGCCTATGTTTAAAAGGTAGTACTGGGGATCTGGATTCACAGAAAGCTACGCTAACCATTAGACTTTCCCTTAAAGCCTCTGGCTCTAGTATTGATGACAGATATGAACCTTGCACCAGTGAACCATTCAGTTTGATAATTCAGTAACCTCATGCAAATGTAAAGCCAGCTGGTCTTCCTTCCGTTTGTGGAGCTACTGATTTGAATCAGCTTACAAGGGAGCTGCCTAGTGTCCTGGTTCTTTGCAAAAAGCGAGATCGTCCTGTGCAGAAGGGACAGGTCCATGAAGGTGCTCCTCTGGAGTGTTTTCTGATTTTTTTATAAGCCACATCACCAAAGACCACCCCCAAGGTATTTACTGAAGACACTGTTCATTTGTCTTTCTAAGACATTGCAGTTGTCGGATGAAACACATGAAGGAGCTGGAGTGGCATCAGGGCAGAGAGAGAAAGTGTGACTTCTCCTTCATAGCCCCTGATCATGGTGCCTTGGTTGTACATCAAACACCTTAAAATCTCTTGAAAACATCCCTGGACAAAAGCAAAGTATGAAGGCAATACCTGCTCCCACAAATATTACTTCAAGAACACATCCTGTAAAAATAGATTTCAGACACTGATAAGCAATCCTACCTAGGTGAAGAAACAAAAATCTTCACACAAAACAATAAATCCCTATAATCACACACTGACAGGATGAAAAATAAATCCAGTGCATCTTTAAAAATATTATTTAGCTGTGCGTCACTGAGAAATCTAGCTGCAATATATCTGTTTAGGTTTCTGCCAAATATTGGCCATGTGTTATACAAAGTTCCCACTTTAGCCAAAGAGGTCACAAGAAAAGTATGGCCTTGCATAGGTCACCCTCAAGGGTACTGATGACTATTTGATTCCACCTACAGAGAAACCCACAGGCACTTTTTATATCTACTTCTTCAGGTATGGCAGACGTGCCTGGGAACATGCCTGGCACTGAGGCCAGCTGACACAGAAGAGCCCAGATTTCACTGTGCTGGTAAAATCTCAGCCTGCAGACAGCCTCCTGGGTTCCTGCTTCCAAACTGAGCTCAGGAGCTATTTAAGGGAGCACAAGCTGGCAAGGGCAAAATGCCTGTGAGGAACTGCTTGAGCAATTTCGCTGTCCGCACAGTCACGTTCCAGTGCCCAGCAATGTTCTCTAGCACTGTTTAATTTACTGCTGTAGATACAGCCAGACCATCTTTCATCCTAAAAGGTGAATCAGTCTTCCATCATCGGGGTGTTCCTGTCATACAGAGGGAGGAGACTGGAGGATGTATGCTCTGTAAAGCATAATAGCCACGAGGAGGAAGAGCCCTTGCCAGGACTTTCTGCAATGGAAGCTCAAGGAAACTTCTGGCATTGTCTTAATGTTCGTTGCTCAGTCTGATTAGGGAAAAAAAGAGGATGATATCTTGCAGACACCTGTATAGCTGGAAATGTTACCCAGAGTGTATTATATCTTCACTAAAATTTACATTATGCCGAACACCTAGCTGAGCCCTATAGTGTTCTAAGAGGACAGATTTTAATGGCATCTCCAAAATAACATATTCTATAAGTAACATATTCATACCAAAGGCCTAAAAGGTCATACCAATATAACAATCACTGTCTTATATTCACCCATCACACTCATGCTTAGCAGAGAGAAGAAAAGAAAAACACTTTTTATAGCACTTCCTGAGGGTTAAAAAATTGGTTTATAGACTGAAGAAGAAGAAAAAGATGGATTTTCAAAGTTGCAGGGTGACAAAGGAGAAGCATTTATATGCACTGACAACTCCTTTTTATAAAAGGAGTTCAGCACGTGCCTCAGTTGGTCATATCTCTAGCAACAGCATCAGAAAGAGATATATATTTTTAGCTAGCTTGCTTAACACAAAAACTGCAGTTTTGTTTGGTCTGCACAAAATGGATGCTAAAATTTATCTGATGCAATAATTTCTGAAGAAGTTACAAGCTCTCCAGTACTCCCACTGGCCCCATCACTTTTGTCCATCCTATTTCTCAGTTTAAGTTTCTTTGGCAATGTTGTTGTGTAAAGAGGAAAAAAAATGGATTTAGGTGATTCCCATGAACTTTTTACTATTAGTATAAAATCAGACTTTAAGAGTTGATTTCTAACTTGTTAGACAGTAGCCATCCTAAAGTAAAATCTGGCAATTGCTTCATTGTCTCTGCAAGAAAAGGAAAGTTAAAAAAAAGGAGTAATGAACATTAGAAACAAAGCAAAAACAAAACACAGGGATGATGTACTGCATTGTCTTTTCCAACTCCATGTCCAAAAATAATGATGATAGTAATTCTGCGCAGATTACTTTCTGGAATACCGTTCTCCACCCATTCCCCTCCCTTTCTTCCTTCCTTCCTTTTAAAATGTAGTTATGGAATTAAATACTGAAATTATAGGAAGAAAAATATCAAGTGACCAAAAGCAATTGGTTGATGGATGTTTGAAGATCTCAACAAAATTAGCGTTCGATTGGAGGGCTGAGTATATCCAGGTGCATTATATTCTTGCCAAGCTGCACTGGTTTGTATCAATGTAGGTAATAAAATATCATAGACAATTTTCCTGTACAACGGGGCTGGCCTATCACAAAAGAAGTCTTAACACAATTGTATTTGTTCTGCTGAGGCAGAAAACTTCATTGGGAAGAGGAGACGGAAAGTCAGGATGCAAAAAGTCTTGGTCTGAACTGTGAAGCCCGGAAGTTCTCCCCATCTCCCAGGGCTGGATGTATAGCTGGTACATCCAGATGATATGACGAGGACATGGAGGATGCAGGCCAATCTCTCCTCTCTCCATCCTCCTTTGTCCCACCAGCTTTCTGTCAGTGTGGCTTGGACAGGTAGACATGCAGGAGTTGAGAGCCCACCAAAGTCATCCCCGAGCTGGGTAGCTGAGGCCAACACTAAACACACACCACAGAGCACATCTTCCTCATGCTACTGGGTTGCTGTGGTAAAGTTTTGGTAATGGAGGGCTACAGGGATGGCTTCTGTGAGAAGATGCTAGAAGCCTCCCCCATGTCCAAGACAGACAATGCCAAACAGCTCCAAGATGGACCTGTCGCTGGCCAAGGCTGAGCCCATCAGCAATGGTGGTAGCACCTCTGGGATAGCATAGTTAAGAAGGGGGGGAAAAAAAGCCCTGAGCAACTGTATCTGGAGAAGAGAGGAGTGAGAATATGTAAGAGAAACAACCCTGACCAGAATATGTAAGAGAAACAGCCAAGGTGAGTGAAGAAGGAGGGGAAGGACGTGCTCCAGGTGCCGGAGCAGAGATTCCCCTGCAGCCCCTGGGGCAGCCCATGGTGGGGCAGGCTGTGCCCCTGCAGCCCAGGGAGGCCCACGGGGGAGCAGATCCCCACCTGCAGTCCAGGGAGGACCCCACGCCGGAGCAGGGGGATGTGTCTGAAGGAGGCGGTGACCCCGTGGGAAGCCCACGCTGGAGCAGGCTCCTGGCAGGGGGCGGGGGCCCCGGGGGGGGGGGG